>NC_139699.1:23121258-23216258 GCF_964188405.1 Protomyctophum parallelum
AAACTAGGTCAACTCAATTAGCTGCAGCGGAGCTGTTCTGACTTGAAGCTCAATACTAACTGACCACCTTCAAGTTTAAACCATAAGATGACATGGAAATGCCCGCCGATTTGATGCGCAGAAATATATATCTAATCGGGTTAAGGTGGAAGAAAAGTCTATTTTATCGGGGATACCTTGTTGTAGGCTATACGTCTCCGTGAATTGTATGCATCAGCAGCAAGCACATTATTGTTCAAACACCTGCTCCTCTGTTCATCTGTTGCTCTTATTTGGCTAATAAAATAATTAATAAGAATGAATGCAATAGCAAGTTGTTGCTGTCTGTTCTCTTCTCTCTCTGTGTGACTGAAGGTTGCCCCAAAAATTGTAGACAGTGATTTCCCCTCATGTTCTTTTTCCCCTCACCATTTGGTTCGCTTAACATGTCCACATGTCATTTGTTTAAATATTTGGTACGCTTTACAAAGTCGAGTGTGAACACCAAACGGACCAAATCATTGAATGTATATTCTTTCAGAGCGAACGTTTTTAACTCAACTCTGCTTCTGGGGTGGGGGGTGCCTGGAACAACATATTTGCAGATGGGGGTCGGCGGCCAATTTCATATAATTTCTGGGATCCTTGACATGAAATAGTTTGAGAACCGCTGACATAGAAACTTTGGCATTTTGTAGAATCCTCGTAACGTTTTCCGTGCCGTCTGGCCACACACACACACACACACACAGGTTTCGTGGTGACCCAGCTGGTGACGTCGTGCGGTAGCGACGGCCACTCCATGGCGCTGACGGAGAGTGGCGAGGTGTTCAGCTGGGGCGACGGCGACTACGGGAAGCTGGGCCACGGGAACAGCGACCGCCAGCGCCGGCCCCGGCAGATCGAGGCCCTGCAGGGAGAGGAGGTGGTGCAGGTTCGTTGTTCTCCATCAGTAATGGATCACTAGTTAGAATAATAATATATTAGATTTATTTGTATCAAGAATTGATCAATGTCACCATGGTCCACATACTGCACACTGTACAAGAAAAAAGGACACATCAAAAGGGCACATTGCTGTCCAGAGGGCAAGAGTTGGTGCTCTAGCACCCCCTAGTGTATCTGTGCACGCCACTGCCCATGTGACCCATTGATTCAATGTGTTTGATCATGGTCTCCTAGATGTCCTGTGGGTTCAAGCACTCTGCTGTGGTGACGGCCGACGGGAAGTTGTTCTCCTTTGGGAACGGTGACTATGGCCGGCTGGGACTGGGCAACACCTCCAACAAGAAGCTACCAGAGAAGGTCACAGCTCTGGAGGGATACCAGGTTGGACAGGTAATATGCATCCGTGGTCTTTTCTCCATTCATTGTCTCCAATTTCATCTTTGTCTAGGACGAAAATGGTGGATTTGCTCGCTCTTATCATCGTACATCATGACCTGACATGTCGATTTGCTCAGACACATATGACGCAAATTGTCCATTCATTGTCGATGGCATTTAATGTTTGTGTAAGATGAAAGAATCTCTATAGCTATATATAGGAGGGGCTCCTCATTAATTATGATACTGTACTTCTGTACGGTACTGTACTGTACAGTTACTTCTATCCAGTTTGTATCCATATTTTAGACCCGCCTATATACAAGATCTTTGTCATAACTCATGTCACATTTGCCATTGACAATGAAAGGAGAATGTACGTCACATGTGTCTGAGCAAATCGTTTTTTTGTGCCAACACAAACATTTAATGCCTCGTTGACAACAATGGTTAAAAGATAATAACATAAGTTGACAAATAAATTCATGAGGAAGAATATTAATGTTTTTATTGGATGATGTACGACTATAAGAGAGCGCCCCTCACTTCACACGGTTGTCATATTTTTGTCAGGTGGCGTGTGGTCTGAACCACACACTGGCCGTCTCTGCTGACGGCATGATGGTCTGGGCGTTTGGAGACGGAGACTATGGGAAACTGGGGCTCGGTAACTCCACGGCCAAGTCCTCACCCCAGGTATGACACTAACCAAGTCCTCACCCCAGGTATGACACTAACCAAGTCCTCACCCCAGGTATGACACTAAACTAAACCAAGTCCTCACCCCAGGTATGACACTAAACTAAACCAAGTCCTCACCCCAGGTATGACACTAAACTAAAACAAGTCCTCACCCCAGGTATGACACTAAACTAAACCAAGTCCTCACCCCAGGTATGACACTAAACTAAAACAAGTCCTCACCCCAGGTATGACACTAAACTAAAACAAGTCCTCACCCCAGGTATGACACTAAACTAAAACAAGTCCTCTCCCCAGGTATGACACTAACCAAGTCCTCACCCCAGGTATGACACTAACCAAGTCCTCACCCCAGGTATGACACTAACCAAGTCCTCACCCCAGGTATGACACTAACCAAGTCCTCACCCCAGGTATGACACTAACCAAGTCCTCACCCCAGGTATGACACTAAACTAAAACAAGTCCTCACCCCAGGTATGACACTAAACTAAAACAAGTCCTCACCCCAGGTATGACACTAAACTAAACCAAGTCCTCACCCTAGGTATGACACTAAACTAAAACAAGTCCTTTAATGCCCTGGGTTTCCAACCCTTTTCACATCAAGGCCCGTATTTTGGTCGGCATTTGAGCCCAGTGTTGATTTCGTCGACTAAAACTAAGGCGAAAAATGTTCGTTGACTAACCTTTTTCCACTGAGGAAAACTAAATGAAAACTAAGCTAATGACTAAAACTAAGACTAAATATACTGACAATTTCCAAATAAAAACTAGACTAAAAGGTTAGTAAGGGACTAGTGGACAAGAGATCCAGTATAAGTTATTTTACATTTGGTTGCATGCTGAAAATAGCCAATCTACAAGCTCACAATGTGTCGAAGTGCGACGCGTTGTGAGCTTATAGATCGGCTATTTTCAGCAAGTGTAAAATCAGTCATTACAACCCGCCAAAATATGTATTTAGTCGACTAAAATCTTGACATTTAGTCGACTAACACTTAAACATTCCACGTGACTAAAATGTGACTAAAACTAAGTGAAAACTATTCAAGAGACTGTGACTAAAACTAAAATTGAAAATTTCCGCCAAAAACAACACTGATTTGAGCCACTAACCACCATGTGATGAGATTTAGCCTCTCACGCCTAAAACTATGTTCTGTTTCTGTTTACATTCTCTAATTGTGTAGAATTCTTGTAAATGAAGTAATGCAGATGTTTAACAAAAATGTAACAATTGAAAGCATAAAATGAAAATGGACCCTTTATGGGTCAATTTGGTTTCATTTCATCCAATGTCGTGTTTATCTTTTTTTATTTATCTTTCCTAGAAAGTGGACATTCTCTGTGGAATTGGCATCAAAAAAGTGGCCTGTGGAACCCAGTTCTCTGTAGCTCTAACCAAAGATGGCAACGTGTACACCTTTGGACAAGGCATGTATTGAGTCTTAATGTCAAATGTCTCTCTCTCTCTCTGTCTCTGTCTCTCTCTCTCTAAATGAAAACGTAAAATAATAATCAATATATTTCCAGTTTAACACGTACATGCCCAATGCACACCTGTATTCATAGTCAAAATAGCCAATCTATCGAGCGATATGAGGCTATTTTGGCAATGAACAATAAATGAATTACTTACCGGTACTTACAGTACTGTCCCCTTCGTCTGTACCAGGCCAGTACCTAGAGGTACCTATAGGTTTTTAAAAGAACCTGGGTACCTCTGGAAGCCACACCTCTGATGGGTGTGGTTTAGTCTTAAGGGGTGTGTTTTTTTCACCCACTGTGTAATATAATAAACGGACAGTAGGTGGCAGTAGGACAGTAGGACAGAGGCCAGAGCAACTATACATCCCAGCTTGCAAATTAACCAAGTAATAAAAAAAAACATGCTGCAAAACTCTTTTAATATATAGATATGCCAGGGACCCCCATTTGGAGAGATATGCTAGGGACCCCCATTTGAAAATATATGCCAGGGACCCCCCATTTGAAGAGATATGCCAGGGACCCCCATTTGAAAATATATGCCAGGGACCCCCATTTGAAAAGATATGCCAGGGACCCCCCATTTGAAGAGATATGCCAGGGACCCCCATTTGAAAATATATGCCAGGGACCCCCCATTTGAAGAGATATGCCAGGGACCCCCATTTGAAAAGATATGCCAGGGACCCCCATTACCCCCAGTTACTTTGTAGATTTTTGATCACATCACAAACACACACATTAACTTTAGCCATATAGCTACACAAGCTTGTGAGCTTGTAGATCTGCTATTTTCTAAAAATTATATATATTTGAAAATTTGCAATGGTATATTATGCATAAAGTGTAATTTCTACTTTTGTTACTTTTGTACTTTTACTCAAGTAAATGTTGCATTACGAACTTTTACTTGTAATTACCAAAGTAGTACTTTTAGTACTTTTTCCAGGGGTATTTGTTTTCTCTTTAAAACAATTCTGGGGTCTACTCAGGTTTTTGAGTGAAGCCCATACAGATCTCCAGCTTCAAGTGTCTCTTTAGACATGCTAATAAGCTGGTCAGGCTACTACTTGGCCTCAACCCCCGAATCCAACTAACACCTCCACACTTTGAAAGGCTGGAAGGGCTTAGGGTTGACAACAGAGTACAGCATCTTGCAATGGGTCTGGTCCACAAGATTCGCTACACACCAAGATGTACTTTCTGAGTTTCTGTGCTTGTTTATTGCAAACTGTTAAATAACCGAGTCAATTAATCAATCAGTTATATACCCCATATTACAATAAAAAACTAAACTAAATGGAAAGTGGAAACTAATGATACATTCAAAACAAACAACCTAATGTTAGGGTTCATGTTGATTGATTTAATACTTTATGAACGGTATGCAGGGGGGGGGGGGGAAGCACAGGAAAGCACCTACAGTTTGACGTGAAGTACATTTCACCCTGGTTCCTATATTTTTCATTTAGCATCTAAAGAATGAATCTCAAAAACCTACCAATGTGCTTGCTTGCATTTGTCTCATAGCCAGGACTCTTGACTGGAAGTTCAAACCAGACTCCTGTAGGCTACACTCTCAGAGATAAATGAGGATTCCATTGTATAACTCATTGATGGATTGACTACTTTATTTGCAAGAAACACGCACCTAAAGTAAAGTTGAATACAAACAAGAGTATGATATAAAGCGCTTGTGATAAAAGCGCTATATAAAAGCACAATTTACCAAAAGGATTAACCCCAAGATATGGCCTGTTTCCATTGAGGTCCTGTGTATTCAATTAATCAAAACATACAGCCCAGAAGTTCTGTACGGTTAGGACATGTAACTCAGTTTCCACTTCATTTTGTGTGCAGTGGATGCATACTGTAGTGTAGTCTGTCACTTCTGAACATTTTAATTCCCTTACAAATACCCCATATTACAATAAAAAATAACCTAAATGGAACATGAAAACCGACCGACAGACAGACAGGCAGTGAGGCCCCCAGGAAGCTGAAAGTTTCTCGTGTTTGTTGTTGAAAGCGATAGAAGTAATAATAATAGCTAATATTTAGCGGTAGTAATAGTAACTATTACTACAACTGAGTATCAAATATCAATCATAATAATAAGCAGACTTGGCAACCTGACTTGTAGAAAGTATTCACACAATCATGTTACCAAGATTGCCTTATTTTTTACCTTTAGAAATATTGCATGAATCAGAGCCTGTCAGTCATTAGATGATGCAAAAACACTGATCCATGCCCTTGTTTTTTCTGGGCTTGATTACTGCAATTCTGGACTGCAGAATACTGCCAAAGAAAACAACTGAATCTGTGACCTTCCAACCTACAGGACCCCCCCCCCCCCCCACACACACACACACACACACACACACACACTCTCTCTCGCTGTAGCCTCTGTAGTATAGGCTGACTACTGTATACAATTAACATAACCTGTTTGGCTAGACAGTAGACACTGTGGGGAGAGAGAGTCAAAGACTACTAAAAACTGTCAGATTGCAACAGACTAGCATTTTTAATCAGCACAAACCAGGACAGGCTAAATACAGGCATGTTTGGGTACAGAGCCTGCTTTTAACTAATTCAGATGGCATATGAAAAAAGGGGGTCCTCAGAACAGGGGGTCCTCAGAACAGGGGGTCCTCTCAGAACAGGGGGTCCACAGAACAGGGGGTCCACAGAACAGGGGGTCCTCTCAGAACAGGGGGTCCACAGAACAGGGGGTCCACAGAACAGGGGGTCCTCTCAGAACAGGGGGTCCACAGAACAGGGGGTCCTCTCAGAACAGGGGGTCCACAGAACAGGGGGTCCACATAACAGGGGGTCCTCTCAGAACAGGGGGTCCACAGAACAGGGGGTCCTCTCAGAACAGGGGGTCCACAGAACAGGGGGTCCTCTCAGAACAGGGGGTCCACAGAACAGGGGGTCCTCTCAGAACAGGGGGTCCACAGAACAGGGGGTCCTCTCAGAACAGGGGGTCCACAGAACAGGGGGTCCTCTCAGAACAGGGGGTCCACAGAACAGGGGGTCCTCTCAGAACAGGGGGTCCTCTCAGAACAGGGGGTCCACAGAACAGGTGGTCCTCTCAGAACAGGGGGTCCACAGAACAGGGGGTCCACAGAACAGGGGGTCCTCTCAGAACAGGGGGTCCACAGAACAGGGGGTCCTCTCAGAACAGGGGGTCCACAGAACAGGGGGTCCTCTCAGAACAGGGGGTCCTCTCAGAACAGGGGGTCCACAGAACAGGGGGTCCTCTCAGAACAGGGGGTCCACAGAACAGGGGGTCCTCTCAGAACAGGGGGTCCACAGAACAGGGGGTCCTCTCAGAACAGGGGGTCCTCTCAGAACAGGGGGTCCACAGAACAGGGGGTCCTCTCAGAACAGGGGGTCCACAGAACAGGGGGTCCTCTGTGATGTGATGCTTTTTCCACCACTGCATATTGCTAGAAGCTATTAAGACTTAATAGCTCTGCTCATCATGGGCCGACGCCACCTGGTGGTTGAATAGCTACTCCACACTCCACAATAAACCTGTGGGTGTGGCTGAGAATCTGGGGGTGTGTCTGTGGGTGTGTCTAACATAAATACCCGTAGGTACCCATGGATGTCATTTTGAGATCGAGGAGGAAACGGATAGGATTGTACTGTACTTAAAATGTTCTCCTATGAAATCAAAATGAAAGCGGTACAAAATGTGTACTTTTTTTTTCAGGGTATAGAATTTGCCTCAGTAAAGCAAGTATAGTTAAATAAATAACAATAGTTGTATAATTGCAATAATAATGTGTGTTGGGACTTGTGTCTCGTGTCACACCAATTTATAATTTAGCAGACGCTCTTAATCCAGAGCGATTTACAGTAAGCAATAACAAAGAAGCATGGCATACATCACTGTATATAAAAAGTAGTTATCATGAAACATGCGTAAGCTAAGAACGTACTGTAACAGTGGAGTATCTATATCATTGAAACTATATATGTAAACTATACATACTATACTATACATTATGTTCTATAAAGTGCTATGACTACATAAAATGCAATTCTAGTGCTGTCTACGTAACATGCTATAAGTCTGTATAAAGTGCTATCTAAGGGGCTAGGGTAAGTGCTACGGGCCATGGAGGAGTCTGAAAAGGTAGCTTTTCAGAATACGGCAGAAGATTGGGAGTGAGGCTGCAGTTCTGATTGTGATGGGAACTGCCGCCCTCCAATGTGCCGCCCTCGACGCTCCATATTTTGAGCACCACTGAGCTGTAATCACCACCCCACCAGTCACGTTTTTCCTCTGTTCTTTTTTCCTTTCCTCGCCATCAGACCGTCTCATTGGCTTGCCAGAGGGACGGGCGCGGAACCACAACCGTCCCCAGCAGGTGCCGGCTTTGGCGGGCGTCGTCGTCCAAGACGTGGCCGTGGGGGCCGAACACACACTTGTCCTCTCCTCCATGGGAGACCTGTACACCTGGGGCAGCAACTCTGAGGGACAGGTAACACACACACACACACACTCCTTATGGCAATGTTTCCATTGCTTCTATTTGAGTAAACATTTCTCCCAGTTTTAATTAGAACCGGGAGCATAACATAATTTGTTGTGGATCTGCATATTGGTTTGCATAAGAACATTTCCGAGTTGTTTTGTGGAATGTCACAGTCACAGACAGTGGCATTCTTGTACTGAGGGAGGTTTTCCTTTGCTACTATCTCAAAGTGGGCAGGGGGTCCTTGAGGGAGTTCCAGGGGGTCCCCAGCTAAATGATAGTTTGGAACCAAATGGACCCTTATGGGTCTGTAACTCTGAGAGTGTAGCGGGTCCATTTTGGTTCCATTTGTATTAGTGTCAATTTGGGGGTTCTTGACATGAAAAGGTTTGAGAACCACTGCTCTATAGTATAATTATCATCTCTGTCGGGCGGAAACCCTCATATGTCCAAAACTCAGAAAATATCAAACATTATTATTATTATTATTATAATTGTGTATTCATATTGAGGTGTTGTGGTCCCTGTGCAGCTGGGTCTGGGCCACACCAACCATGTGAGAGAGCCCACGCTGGCTGCAGCGCTGCAGGGCAAGAACATCCACCAGATCTCTGCTGGACGCTGCCACAGTGCTGCCTGGACCGCTCCCTCTGTTCCACCCCGCGCGCCAGGTTAGACACACACACACACACAGTGCTGCCTGGACCGCTCCCTCTGTACCGCCCCGCACGCCAGGTTAGACACACACACACACACACACACAGTGCTGCACAGACAGCGCTCGTACATTCCGAGTTATGGAGGTTTGAAAATCCTGCTTTCAACCAAGGTAAATGGAGAGGAGTTGTCCCATAGCTGGTGGTGACGGAGGCGTTGCGTAGCAACCGGATCAATGTTAAAAGCTGCATTGGGGCTCAAATGGGTCTGAGAGGCTAAATGTCATGGTGGTCCGTGGCTCAAATGCTGAATAAATAATGGACCTTGATATGGAAACAGTTGAAAACCACTGGTGAACACAGAGGTCACATGTCATTGTGTAAGCAGACACCAGCCTTGATGCTGCATGACAACAAAGGCCTGCTTGACACGTTGAGAATGATAATGACTGAAACTAGACCCAAGTTGCAGTGTGGCACTTTACATAATAGTTACATAATAACTACTAGTGATTGATTTACATAATGTATGGGAATAATTTATAGGCTTGATGGGAATCTACATTTTTGTAGATCAGAAACATACTGCAAGTTGTTTTCACACAAGGTCGGATCAAAGGTATACATGTTTTGAAGATTATATGTCTTGAGGCTGGGGAGAAGATTATTCATACATAGATTATTTTCCTCCAGTACATGAACGACAAACAGGTGCATTTAATAATGTACAGCTCTCCTCTCCTCTCCTCTCCTCTCCTCTCCTCTCCTCTCCTCTCCTCTCCTCTCCTCTCCTCTCCTCTCCTCTCCTCTCCTCTCCTCTCCTCTCCTCTCCTCTCCTCTCCTCTCCTCTCCTCTCCTCTCCTCTCCTCTCCTCTCCTCTCCTCTCCTCTCCTCTCCTCTCCTCTCCTCTCCTCTCCTCTCCTCTCCTCTCCTCTCCTCTCCTCTCCTCTCCTCCCCTCCCCTCCCCTCCCCTCCCCTCTCCAGGGTCCTCGGTGCCGCTGCAGCTGGGCCTTCCCGTAGCGGTCCCTCCTCAGTACGGTGCCCTGAAGGAGGTGAGCATGGAGGCAGTGAGGGCTCGCCTGCGCCTCCTCTACCACTTCTCTGACCTCATGTACTCCTCCTGGAGGCTGCTCAACCTCAGCCCCAACAATCAGGTATGTGTATATTATATTTTATAGCAAAAGGCTGATGCACACGTCAAAAATCTGGTGACAGGTGCGTAGGGTTTTCAACTGATTGTGAACCAGGGACCACCACCCTGACTTAGAATCAACCTGGGGACCACTATTGTGTTGGGTGGGGATATGGGCTAAGATTAGTGCTTTTGTAAGTTAACACTTGCTATGCATCCCATGTGTATACATCCCACTGTTTCTCAACCGTTGACTACTACTGGTAAAATGTCCTAATAATAATGACTCAACCAGACAATCCGGTGCACTTCCCCCTTCTTGAGATTCTAACTTCCTTTTTCTGTTGAATTTCTTGAACTCCAAGTTGTCAGTAAATGACTACATGGATGGACTCATCGTAGGTCACCAGGTCATTCAGTTCACGGTTTCTCAACTAGTGGAAAGAACATTTAAAACAAATCAACAAATCCTACATTACTAAATGCATGGTCAGGGACCACATGCAATACCTCCACGGACCACCAGTGGTCCACGGACCACCTGTTGAAAACCCATGGCGTAGGGCAATAGAGCATATAATGAAAAGGGTGTCATTGAAAAACAAAAGAAACACTGTCAGACACTGTCAGGACAGACAAAAGGTCCAATGAGCCTGATTGTTCACCACATTCTCTCTGTTTTTCCATGTTTTGTTAGTGTAATAATAATAATGCTTAACATAACACGATGTTTCCAGAGCTGCACTTCCCACTACAACGCTGGTACGTGGGGGATCGTCCAGGGCCAGCTGAGGCCCCTCCTGGCCCCCAGGGTCTACACCCTTCCCATGGTGCGCTCCATAGGAAAGACCATGGTCCAGGGCAAGAACTACGGCCCCCAGATCACCGTCAAGAGAATCTCCACGCGGTTAGTATTGCATGGTGCACTTCACACGAGCACGAATGATTGTGTATTTACGGTCAGTTACGGTGTATATGTAAACTGCGCACACCCAGGGGCTGCAGGGGGGTCCCCTGGGGTCCCCTGAAAGAATATTGATAGTTAGGACCTAAATGGACCCTTACAGGCCAAGTCTAGCTGTAACTCTCTGAGACTGTACGACTGGAACCAAATGAACCCGTATGGGTCCTTTTCTAAATGTACACTCTTTAAGAGTTAGTAGGGGTCCGTGGAGTAATGCATACCAATATGGCGTTCCTTGAAATGAAAACGTCTGAGAACCACTTTTCTATACTGAGCATCAGTGGCGTGCACAGCCATTTCGAGGGGCTCAAGTGAAAAAAAGGGCACCTTGTGGAACCTTGTTTTCATTTTGGTTTTGATTTTATTAGTTTCTCCTCTTTCTTCTCTCCACCACCACCCCCCCCCTCGTATAGGGGCCGTAAGTGCAAGCCCATCTTCGTCCAGATCGCCCGTCAGGTGGTGAAGCTGAACGCGTCCGACCTCCGCCTTCCCTCCAGGGCCTGGAAGGTGAAGCTGGTGGGGGAGGGGGGCGGACGACGCTGGGGGAGTGTTTGACGACACCATCACTGAGATGTGTCAGGTAACACTTCCATACAAACAACACCACATACTGTACTGTACAGTACATCACAGAGAAGTGTCAGGTACACTAATCCATACAAACAACACCACATAACAAGTTATGTGTGGGTGGCCTGCGCCGCTCTTAGCCACCACTAGATGGCGGTCAATGAGTTAATACTTTCTATTGGTTCAATATGTGTAAAAGTCACACAGAGTCTGACGCAGACGTAAAGCGTGTTCAACAGGACTGTTTATTATTAAATGATGGTAAAACAGTGGTAGACACACAGCACACTTTTGTGTTGTCACAGATCCTGGTAAAAACAAAAAACTGTGTGTGTGTGTGTGTGTGTGTGTGTGTGTGTGTGTGTGTGTGTGTGTGTGTGTGTGTGTGTGTGTGTGTGTGTGTGTGTGTGTGTGCGCGCGCAGGAGTTGGAGACGGGAGTGGTGGACCTTCTCATCCCCTCCCCCAACGCCACAGCCGAGGTGGGCTACAATAGAGACAGGCAAGTACAGCAGATCTGTTGACAGCTATAGGAGGTCTCTGAGGTCTGCTCCGGATGCTGTGTCCACCATCAACATCTTAACACAATCAGCGCCGGGATTTATTTCAAAATAACAGCTCGGGGTGCCGCGCAGATATGGCCGCTCTTACTCTGTAAGACCCCCCCCCCCCCTTCCGTTCCGTACAAAAACCGGGAGAAATATTTTGGCTTGCTTACCCCGCTATCATTACGATAAAGTCGCTGAATAATCCCTCGCGTTCATATTTTGAACGAGAGGTATGTTGAGATGGTGCAGAAGGAGAGGCCAACTCCAAAAAAAGAAGAAAAAATCTGAATATTTTTCTCTCGTTTGATATCAATGAAAATGCGCTAGGACGTGTGCACACGTCCTCGCAAACCGTCGGTTGGATTAGCTATGACTTTTTTTTTATCCCACAATTTTGCAGCCCATTTTTTCTCGCCAGCGGACTGACCTCATGCTTCCTTCTATGCAAGAGTTAAAGACCTATAAAGGGTCCATTTGGTTACCAACTCTCCGTCATTTCGCTGGGGACCACCTGGAGCACTATCAGGGGACCACTGGTTGAAAACCACTGAATTAGAAAAATAAATAAATGGTCCCAGAATCACTGGATTGGACAAAGGAGAGGCACAGCTCTGTTTAATCTGATCATGAAGGCGTGTCTTAACCCATTCAGGACAGGAACCCTTTTGGTGTTTTAAGCATTATGTTATACTTTAGCTATTGAAAAATAGCAGATCTACAAGCTCATAGGACGGCACCGAGTGCCACGCTACGAGCTTGTTGATCTGCTATTTTTGGTGTCCTTGGAACAACATATTTTCAGATGGGGGTCGGCGGCCAAATGCATTCAATATCATTCTGAGGCTCCTTGACATTAAATAGTTTGAGAACAACTGACAGAAAACTGTCAGGATTTAGAAGACATTTGTAGAATCGTCCTCATGTCTAAATGGGTTAAGGCCTTTTCAGGCGGGCAGCGACTGGCGTTCCTTGGTAATTAATTTTCAGTATTTTGGGGGTGAGCGGACAAGTTGAGGGGCGTTGACGCAAGCCCGCGCGGTCCTGTGAAATGGTCACATGCACCCCCACATGTCGCTGATCCAGGCGAGAACGCTTGCGTCACTCACTCCCCGTGCGTGCGTGCGTGAGTGCGTGCGTGCGTGCGTGTGTGCGTGCGTGCGTGCGTGCGTGGGCGGGCGGGCGGGCGTGTGCATAGATATGTGTCTTATGCAACTGCTGCTTCCAGTGATGTAACATTCTCAAGGTCAGCAACACCGATAGCTCCTTTCCAAGACTGCTCACCAAACCGCCCTGGATTTGAATTTCCATATATATATATATATATATATATATATATATATATATATATATATATATATCCTCTGTGAAATTAATGATTATTTTATTAAATGTTTTTTTTGTGGCTTTCTCCTTTATTTTTATATTTTTTATAGAGGGACAAACAGGAAATGGGGAGAGAGATGGGGGGGAGGGGGGAGTCGAACACCGCCAGACAGGTGCCTGGACCGCTGAGCCACAGCCCAGGCCAAAATGAATAATTCTGATAGGCTAAAGACTAATGTCTCCCTTCATCTTAAGCCCTGGGCTACAATTAACGGAAAAAACGGATTATTGCTAAAAATACAAACCTACCGTTAACGGAATTAACGGAATGTCAATCAATGTCAGTTATCGGGGGTTCAACGAAGCAAAAATTAGCATGTTTTCGCTAATTTCGGTAATGTTGGATGTAATTTACCAAAAAACGGACGAAATCTGCGCGATCGTGTGCACGCGCGCCGTCTCTATGTGCGTCGCTGTAAAAAGATTGATATTTTGCTATGTTTTGGGGTTGGTTTGAAGTTAATTTGACTTAGTTATGAAAAAGTTAGCATTAGCTTAGCATCCCGGACAGCCAAGAGAGTGACACGGGGTTAAAGTACTACCGGATGTTATCGATCGTTGAACCGGAAGTGACTTAACCAGATTCGTCTATTTTTGTCAAAAACAGCATAATGGTGCGTTCCCACCATCTGGTGGCAAAACGAGAGAATACATTACCAATGAATACATTACCAAACGATCTGTTCAAACCATCAGATCTTTCTATTAATGTTAAAATGATGAATTAAAAATATGCCAATTTGTTACCTAAACAAGAAAATTGGGATTGGTAGCATTCAGTGATTTGGGTGGTTTGGAAAAACCCCGGTCCACCCCGGTAACAAGATGTGCACATGCACTACAGTGGGGGGGGACACGACAGGCCAACAGCACACACACCAAGGCCCGCCCCCGCTCGATCATGGCGTCATTGGCGGAAGGCCCCTCTCTATCCTGATTGGATGAAGGCAGGCCACCTAGCCAAAAACGAAACCTAAGGTTTGTTGACCCCCAGGGGTTAACTGGGGACAGGGAGGAACTCCTTATATGGTCAGCACACTCTATAGTAGGGATGTAAGAGTGGCTTCGGATTAATAACACAGTTATTTCGGGTCATTTATTAGAACAGCCCGACTTTAGATTAAACAAAACAAAATAATTCATATAGAAGGCTATATTCCGTTGTACAAATGTGCTATGCTATGTGGTGGTGGTTTAAATGTTTGTCCCTGCCGCTCTGATTTCTGATCACCTGCCGTCACCTGCCTCATCACAGAGGGACACCCATAAATCAACGTGACGTCCTCACATTACCATACGACATTACCATAACAATCAGCAGATCATCGTATAAATAATAGCAGCAATAGCAAACAAAATAACTCAACATTTCATAATATCATTTCTCAGGCATAATTCATAGAAAATAAATAATAATAAATAAATAATAAAGCAAATCTACAAATGGCTTCAACAAGGGAGGATTATCAAAAGAAAAAAATATATAAGTTATATTTGAATTAAGTGAAATCACATGATTATACCTTTAACTGTCGTGTGTCTTATGTAAATTAATAATTATTATTTAGTTCCCACTCTTATTCCCACCCGTATTTTTTGTGAAATTTGTCCTCTGCATTTATCCATCCTAGCTATTAGGATCAGTGGGTGCCATCCTAGCTATTGGGAGCAGTGGGTGCCATCCTAGCTATTAGGATCAGTGGGTGCCATCCTAGCTATTAGGAGCAGTGGGTGCCATCCTAGCTATTAGGAGCAGTGGGTGCCATCCTAGCTATTGGGAGCAGTGGGTGCCATCCTAGCTATTAGGAGCAGTGGGTGCCATCCTAGCTATTAGGAGCAGTGGGTGCCATCCTAGCTATTGGGAGCAGTGGGTGCCATCCTAGCTATTGGGAGCAGTGGGTGCCATCCTAGCTATTGGGAGCAGTGGGTGCCATCCTAGCTATTGGGAGCAGTGGGTGCCATCCTAGCTATTAGGAGCAGTGGGTGCCATCCTAGCTATTGGGAGCAGTGGGTGCCATCCTAGCTATTAGGAGCAGTGGGTGCCATCCTAGCTATTAGGAGCAGTGGGTGCCATCCTAGCTATTGGGAGCAGTGGGTGCCATCTTAGCTATTGGGAGCAGTCGGTGCTATTAATAGGGACTTTAAGCAACGACGGCTACAGCAGTCCACTCCGGCAACCGGAAATAACATCTACCTGCTCGCCGTCGCAGCCCGTTTATGTTTGACAGAATTGACACATGCTTGCATAGACGTGTCGTCACCATGGGAACCAAAAAGTGTTGATTTGAGGCTCAAAACCATTAGAAATAACTTTGAGGGACATACAAATATTAAAAACTGTTTTTTTAAATGCATGTTATTTCTGCTTTTTTTAATAAAAAAAGGTTCTTGCTGAATCCGTCGTCGTGTCTGGACGAGCACCTGCTGCAGTTCAAGTTCCTGGGCATCCTGATGGGCGTGGCCATCCGCACCAAGAAGCCTCTGGACCTGCACCTGGCGCCGCTGGTGTGGAAGCAGCTGTGCTGCATCCCCCTAACGCTGGAGGACCTGGAGGAGGTGGACCTGCTCTATGTTCAGACCCTCAACAGCATCCTGCACATCCACGACAGCGGCATCACCGAGGACAACTTCCACGAGGTGAGCTGTGGGAGGAGGAGGAGGAGGAGGAGGGGGAGGAGGAGAAGGAGAAGGAGGAGGAGGGGGGGAGGAGGGGGTGAGGCGGAGGAGGAGGAGGGGGAGGAGGAGGGGGGGGGGGGGGGAGGATGAGGAGGAGGAGGAGGGGGGGGAGGAGGATGAGGAGGAGGAGGAGGAGGAGGAGGAGGGGGGGAGGAGGGGGTGAGGCGGAGGAGGAGGAGGGGGAGGAGGAGGAGGGGGAGGGGGGGGGGGGGGATGAGGAGGAGGAGGAGGAGGGGGGGGAGGAGGATGAGGAGGAGGAGGAGGAGAAGAGGGGGAGGAGGAGGAGGAGGAGGTTGCATGTATGGTCCCCACTGTGGGAGGAGGAGGATGAGGAGGAGGACGAGGCCCCACCCCCACTCCTCCAAGGAAGATTGTTCAGAACAGTATCGTTTAACCCAGTGGTTTTCAACCAGTGGTCCCTTATAGGTCTTTAGCTCTTGAGAGCGTAAAATGAAACCAAATCCATGTCATGGTTTCATTTTACGCTCTCAAGAGTTAAATTATTGTTAAACATCTGCATTCATTAATTTACAAGAAGTCTGCACAATTTACCATTTGTCAGACTTCTGATTGGTCCATGCCATGCTCCGCCCTGGTTCCGCCTTGTTTATGGTGAATTTGGAAAAGACTAAAAACAAACATAGTCACCATGCTGCACCTGAGATGTTCCTTTTTACTGACACCAAGTTTAAAATAAGAATTTAATGCCCAGAATATCAATACGAAGCTGAACTGAAAAACACGTTATTTCAATGGTAGTTTTTTGTCCAACCACGAAACAGCAACCAATGGTTGCGAAGAGGGGCACAACCACGGGCGGGACTTGACAAAGGGTGAAATCAACGTTTAGTTCATCATTCAAAGGGAATTGTCAGAACAACTCAATTGTGGAGACAGAATGGGTACAGGTTTACTAAATATAAAAATACGGCGGATAAAATAACCTCACATACTCCAACCATCAGCAGACACTCATACACATATCCAAACACAAATGTGAGCACTAAGCCAAAGGCCTCGGAGAGAAGAGAAATGAGAAAAATGCTAATTTTGTGGCCAGCCTTTGCCAAGACTTCTAGACCCAGAGCCTTGTTGTGAGCACGTCTGTTTTTAAATTCTTCACATTCAGTGGAAACCAAAACACATTTCCAATGATGTCACGTGCGTGCTGTAAGCGTAATCATGATTATTCCACCCACTAAATGGGACCAGGAGTGGCATCCGGCTACACTACATGTGTTAGACTGTTAAACTGTGATATTACCAACAGACGTTCTACATTTCCAAAAAGGAAATGCATGCCTTTTAATCTAGTCTGACCGTAATAATCAGGCATAAAACACTGTCCGTCTCCACAGGCCATATAAATGAGTGACCAGAGGGTGATATAAAAAGCTGAAGCATGAATTACCTCTGCATCCAACCCTGGATATATCAGGAGAATCTACAGCTTGCATCACCCCCCCCCCCCCCCCCAGCCTGCTGGAGCGGTTCTGAATAAGCACCCTCAGCGCTTCTGTGGCTCTTGTTACGACCACCATAACAACCAGAACGCCAGCAGATAGATAGATACAGGCTTCCACAGAACAGAGGGAGGGAAGCGAGCGTGTGTGTGTGCTGCTAAAGCCCCCCCCCCCCCCCCTACCCTGTCCAAACATCCTCACACAACCCCATGCACTGTAAAAGAACCGCTCACTGTTGTTGATGCAGCATAATATCCTGTCTGCTGGAGAGCTGGCCCAGCTCCCAGACCTCGTAGAGAGAGAGGGAGGGAGGGAGGGATATAGAAGAGAGATAGAGAGCCGCCGTGGCCGTGATGCATGCTCACGGCGCCACGCTACGGGGCGGGCGGGAGGAAGGGGCTGCATCTGTTCCTTTGGCATGAATGAAGGGAGTGTGGGCGGGAGGGAGAGAGAGAGAGTTGCCTCGGGCTCCATTTTCCTCACCGCTAAACCCCTTATCCCTAAATTCTTTGCCTTTTTTTTACTATTTTGCAAAACATTTTTGAATAGGTAAAATGGCCAGTCTACAAGCTCACAACGTGTCAATGTAGATTGGCTAGTTGAACTATTCAGAAATGTTTTTCAAAATGGTGAAAAAAAGGAAAAGTAGTTTAGGGATAAGTCTAAGAGGTTCAGCGGTGACGAAAATGGAGGCCCTTGTCTCTCTCCTTCTCTGCTGGCCGTTGGAGAAAATGGTGAATTGCATCTACGTAGCTGTAGTTTGCACCGAGCAAGTGTTGCTGCCATATCATTTATGATCCTCTAATGCTTGTTGTGGTGCAGTGTTGTTTTTGTCGCCTAAAACCAAGACTGAATTCGTTTTTCTAAATGGAAACTACATGAAAACTAAGCTATGATGACTAAAACTAAATGTCTTGACAATTTCGTCAACAGATAAAAACTAGACACAAATGTTAGGAAGGGACTAGTGGACAAGAGATCCAGTGCAAGTCATTTTAAACTTTGTTCCATGCTGAAAATAGCCGATCTACAAGCTCACAACGCGTCGCACTGCGACATCAGTGATGCTTGTGGAACTCGACTACGTCTCGTTCCTGACCGCATCACTGTCGTGGCAATAATCACGTTAAACCACACCCTCTTGTGTAATATTGCTTAATTATACAATGCACAAGCAAAAAAGTAAATATAAAACACAGGCATGTACTGAACTTAATTCTATTTAAGCCACTATTCAACCTCACAATGTGCTACTGCATCGCAAACCATTGTGAGCTTGTACATTTCAGTATACAATATAAGGCCTGTATTGCACATTATTTATATTGATTAGATTGTTTTCTTTACAAAGCCTATAAAACAAGTCAAATGTCATGACCGTGACAGCCTTATAGCTTCCATTCTATAGAAGAGTCTTAAACATGAATACTAAAATCTACAAAATGGAGCGTTTGTGTCAAAGCAATAAGCTTCTTTCCTCCCCTTGTGGAAAAAACATTCATGGTCACACCACCACAGTCTGTGACAGATCCATGGAGCCAAAAATGTTGACCTGTATTTTGCACACTAATGTAATTAGTGAATTCCGTCTCAAAGTGTAGTCTACTAGTGTTTATATTTGGAAGTCTAGGACACGTGCGCAGGCTGCTAGAAGAGTGTGTACAGATAGAAAGGCTAAACATATAGTTGTGCTCTGTGTCGGCTACTGTTTTTACAGTAACTGGTTAGCTGCTGTATTTGAAGAAAAGGCTAATGTGTTGTTGTAGAACAGTGGTACTCAAACACACAAATGTTTTGTGCCACGGATTTAGTTTAGTACCGCCCCATTGAGGGCTTATGGTAGGGGAAATAGCCAATAATGCACTTTTGCACAAAATAATACCTGGACCTCTTTGTTGGGGACGTAACAACTAAGTAAGAAAGCCTTCTAGTATGAAATTCTCCTTTAAGGAAGTTGCACAGTTTTAATGTCGACATGATGCTATTATGAAAACTGTGTTATTCTTTTCATCGACATGGAGATGCTTCCAGCATAATTATACTCTAACTCAGGGGTCCCCAAACTACGGCCCGCGGGCCGTATACGTTATGTTATGTTACGTATATGTTATCGAAACTGGCAGTCAGGGCCTTTTTGCGCCCCCTAGTGGCGATGGAAGAGTTAAGTAAGAGATTCTGCTCTGATAACTAAGCTGAACTTTACCTGTTAAGATTGTGCACGGCACAACAGAAAGTTAATGTTCAATGGACTTTTTTTCTGTGAAGAACCCAGAGAGGGTAATTTGGTTATTATTTATTTCATAAATAGTGTTATTATATATTTCCTGACTTTATTTTTTCTGTGAAGAACCCAGAGAGGGTCATTTGGTTATTATTTATTTCATAAATAGTGTTATTATATATATTTCCTGACTTTATTTTTTCTGAGAAGAACCCAGAGAGGGTCATTTGGTTATTATTTATTTCACAAATAGTGTTGTTTATTTCCTGACTTTTCTGTGAAGAAGTACGTGCACTATGCAGCCCTGTAGTGCTGCATGTACAGTACAAGCACTATGCAGCCCTGTAGTGCTGCATGTACAGTACAAGCACTATGCAGCCCTGTAGAGCTGCATGTACAGTACAAGCACTATGCAGCCCTGTAGAGCTGCATGTACAGTACAAGCACTATTCAGCCCTGTAGAGCTGCATGTACAGTACAAGCACTATGCAGCCCTGTAGAGCTGCATGTACAGTACAAGCACTATTCAGCCCTGTAGAGCTGCATGTACAGTACAAGCACTATGCAGCCCTGTAGAGCTGCATGTACAGTGCAAGCACTATGCAGCCCTGTAGAGCTGCATGTACAGTACAAGCACTATTCAGCCCTGTAGAGCTGCATGTACAGTACAAGCACTATGCAGCCCTGTAGAGCTGCATGTACAGTACAAGCACTATTCAGCCCTGTAGAGCTGCATGTACAGTACAAGCACTATGCAGCCCTGTAGAGCTGCATGTACAGTACAAGCACTATGCAGCCCTGTAGAGCTGCATGTACAGTACGTGCACTGGTTATTAATATGTGGTTATGTGTGGATTTCTAGAAAACAATAAATGTTTACGTTTAGGCACCCCTGCGATCGTCACACTTTTTCTGTTACAAACTGACCCCGGCCCCCATCAGAGAAGGGAAAGGTTATGTGGCCCTCACAGGAAAAAGTTTGGGGACCCCTGCTCTAACCCAAGTCAAACTGCTCTCTGAGCATCAATTAGTTTTATACTGTGCACTGTGGATGCTGATTGTTAAACCCTTCAATGACACCTGGCACTCCACCGTGCCAGGACCCTCCCACTTGATTGGACATCATTTGACTGATTTTGTCATTGCTGGTGACACACAGTTTCACAAGCTCTCTCTCTCTCTCTCTCTCTCTCTCTCTGTGTTTGTGTGAATTGACCCATTAAAACCGGGAAAGCATGTGTGTCATTTAAGATATTAGTTAGGCGGCTATATAGAGTATAGCACATTGGTTGGCTAATCAAAAATAGCAGATATACAAGATCTCCAAATCTCTGCTTCTTGGGGTCCCTGGAAATTGAGAAGGGGGGATTTTGTGGGTCCTGAATAGGTTTGCAAAGGAGGCTGAAAAACAACCGAAAGACACGCACATCTAAAAACCTTACCAATCATAGCTAGCTGGGTGCCAGAACAAACACAAAGTCATAGATAAAGAACAAAAAGTCTGCACACCAATTTCTGCTCCCAGACATGTATATATTTACTTGAAAGTGGTAACGTTTCGGTCCGAAGCCCTTCCTCAGCAACACTAGTTTTAATAAGGGAAAATTTGCTTTTATGTGACAAAGTTTCCCAAGGGAATTGTGTTGGAACAAATTTATATTATAAATTTGCTCCAACCCAACTCCCTTGGGAAACTTTGTGACAGCTGCTGAAAGTTGGGGTACCATTAAAACTCATCCCTGGCTAAGGACTCCTTTAACGTCTTTTTAATGAGATCCCACTCCGCCAACGACGCCTTTAACATGTTAATTAGCGCTGTAATTAATGATAAAACTATAAAGTTGTGCAAGTGGCTGGGGCCGAATTTAGCCCAAGGAGTGCTTTTCATGCAAAACTAATGATTGCAATGGATTCAGCATCATGAAAACGCCCTAGTTTGACATGTCACATGCTACTTAAAGCGCAAATAACATTGATTTTAAAACTGCTTTTAATATTTAATATCATATTGTCTATGTCCCTCAAAGTTATTTCTAATGGTTTGAGCCTCAATCACCACTCTGATATAACCAGTCCTTGTCATTTCTTTCTGGACTTTGAAAGCAGTTTTAGATGCAGTACCACAATGTCCTGAGGTGGTGGGGGTGCTGATATGCAGATTATTTAATATTTGAGTCATTATAATACTGATGCTAGATAAAACCAGGCTTGTTTCCATTACATGCCAACTTGGAAAATCAACAATGGTGGACATTGAAAACAAAGTGGAAATGCAAATTTGGAACTGAAGACTAAAGAAGAGGAGGAATTATACAAAGTAGGGTGACATTGATGACATCACGATGAGACCAAAATCAGTTGAGCTGTTCCTGAGAGCAATTTCCATTAAAGCACCTGTATGATATGAAAGCCTGATTGTTCAAAATTGGTTATTTGTGGGGATAGAAAACACATATGGGAGCCCCAAAAACACAAAATAAATGGAAAAAGTTGAATTTTATGTTATAGGTCCTTTAAAGCATAATGAAATGTTGGGAATTTTGCCTTATATTGGTTGGTAATGGTACCCCAACTTTCAGCAGCTGTCACAAGGTTTCCCAAGGGAGTTGGGTTGAAACAAATGTACAGTATGTGATTGTAGACACCTTCATGAACACATTTTGTGGAGAAAGCTAGTGGTAAGCATTTTTTTGGCAGATTTGCCGTACACTTCGCTAACTTTCTCGAACTATTTTCTCGTTTCAATGGGTTCATTTTCTACTGGTTACGTTTGTGGAGGTTTACTTTGTAGTACCTCCTAAACCTCCTTGGACTACCTTTCTTCAAAATTGTCATGGTACGTTGCAGGCAAATTATAGGAAATAAAACGATGCAAATCCAAATTCACGACATCTACAGTGATGTTCAGGTACCTGTAAGATACCGTGGGTGTAAGAACTACAGAGACAAGGCAATGCATTTGTACATTTGATCCACAATGATCTCTCTAAAAAATCTCAACCCTCAAACTGTCTACCTCCACCACCTCCTCTCCTTCAAACTGTCTAACTCCACCACCTCCTCTCCCTCAAACTGTCTAACTCCACCACCTCCTCTCCCTCAAACTGTATAACTCCACCACCTCCTCTCCCTCAAACTGTCTAACTCCACCACCTCCTCTCCCTCAAACTGTCTAACTCCACCACCTCCTCTCCCTCAAACTGTATAACTCCACCACCTCCTCTCCCTCAAACTGTCTAACTCCACCACCTCCTCTCCCTCAAACTGTATAACTCCACCACCTCCTCTCCTTCAAACTGTCTAACTCCACCACCTCCTCTCCTTCAAACTGTCTAACTCCACCACCTCCTCTCCCTCAAACTGTCTAACTCCACCACCTCCTCTCCCTCAAACTGTATAACTCCACCACCTCCTCTCCCTCAAACTGTCTAACTCCACCACCTCCTCTCCCTCAAACTGTCTAACTCCACCACCTCCTCTCCCTCAAACTGTCTAACTCCACCACCTCCTCTCCCTCAAACTGTCTAACTCCACCACCTCCTCTCCCCCTCTCATGCAAGTCATTGACAATATATAAAGTCACAACACCACTATTGCTTTGTTTTACAAATATTCTTCATTTCCTGAAAAAATTACGTTTTCTTCCCAGATGATCCCTCTGGACTCCTTCGTGGGGCAGAGTGCAGATGGAAAGATGGTTCCCATCATCCCGGGAGGAAGCAGTATCCCCCTGACCTTCAACAACAGGAAGGAATATGTGGACCGGGGCATCGAGTACAGGCTGCATGAAATCGATCGTCAAGTAAGTCCTCATTTCTACGTCCGCCGCTCACTGACATGAACGCTTCTTCAAGCTGACAAGGTGACGAAATTACATCGCCGTCAGCTTGAAGAGCTCTCGTCGCCAACCATAGATTGAGTTTCAATCAAACAAATTTCATTATGATCTGCAACTATCAAAGCGGCCTCTGTCTCAATGTAGCTACACTAATACATAGTCTGGATTTTCGGTGGTGAGGTGACCACCGAACTGTCTACAACATGACGTCACGAGCCGCGGTGAAGAGCAAACCACCGCCACCGCTCCAGCCCTTCTCTCTGTTTTTACCATAGACTGTAAAAAATATGGACAAAGCGTTCCCCGGGTCTAACATGAACGTAAAATGAAGCCTGAAATCCCTTGCATTCTAATGCACTGTAAATCGCCATCTTTCTAGATCCGTTTTGGACCAGCTGGCCATTGGCTGGCTCCGTTTTGGACCAGCTGGCCATTGGCTGGCCCAGACAACGAGGCGGGACTTCCCCCCTTCTTCTCCGTTGGTTTTTCTTTTGACTCGAGTGGGAGGGGAATCCCGATCATAGACTGTAACGGTAGCCACGCCCCTCAGAACATACACGACTTTATGGTATTTTTTTTTAATTAATGGGACCATAATTTTCCAAAAAGAATATTATGACATTAGAAATTAGACTTTAAACTAGTGACTGGAAGAAGAAAGTATTCATGACCATGTTTATTAAGGTAATACAGTCTAGGTGAAGTTGGGCCAAAATACATGGGCCTCTATGGAGCTATGGGGCTTTTTGGGTCCAGTCCAGCGCCACAACAGGCCATTATATGAACTACCGATTTCAAATGAGGCTTCACGAAATATCTGGCTGACTGCCCCCCTGGTTTTTACTCACCACCGCTCAATGTTATTTCAGCTCCGGTGGTCACCTCACCACCGAAAATCCAGACTATGAATAGGCCTTTAGTATCAACTAAAGGGCTTGATTTAATTCACCTCAAATTAACAAATTATATTAACTAACATATGCTAGTGGTCCAGACTGAGCTTCAAACTCACGTCTGATTCATTGCAACGTATGTATGAGTGAGCAGACAGGTGTATGAGTGAGTAGACAGGTTTATGAGTGAGTAGACAGGTGTATGAGTGAGCAGACAGGTGTATGAGTGAGCAGACAGGTGTATGAGTGAGCAGACAGGTGTATGAGTGAGCAGACAGGTGTATGAGTGAGCAGACAGGTGTATGACTGAGTGAGCAGACAGGTGTATGTATGAGTGAGCAGACAGGTGTATGTATGAATGAGCAGACAGGTGTATGTATGAGTGAGCAGACAGGTTTATGTATGAGTGAGCAGACAGGTGTATGAGTGAGCAGACAGGTGTATATATGAGTGAGCAGACAGGTGTATGAGTGAGCAGACAGGTGTATGTATGAGTGAGCAGACAGGTTTATGTATGAGTGAGCAGACAGGTGTATGAGTGAGCAGACAGGTGTATGAGTGAGCAGACAGGTGTATATATGAGTGAGCAGACAGGTGTATGAGTGAGCAGACAGGTGTATGTATGAGTAAGCAGACAGGTGTATGAGTGAGCAGACAGGTGTATGTATCAGTGAGCAGACAGGTGTATGAGTGAGCAGACAACTGTTAATAAATATTTCAATCAATCAATCAAAAGTTCTTGGTCTCTTATTAGGTGGCGGCGGTGCGTGAGGGAATGTCCTGGATCGTGCCCGTCCCCTTGCTGTCCCTGCTGACGGCCAAGCAGCTGGAGCAGATGGTGTGTGGCATGCCGGAGATCTGCTGCGACGTCCTGAAGAAGGTGGTGCGCTACCGCGAGGTGGACGAGCAGCACGCGCTGGTGCAGTGGTTCTGGCAGACGCTGGACGACTTCTCCAACGAGGAGCGCGTGCTCTTCATGCGCTTCGTGTCTGGGCGTTCGCGGCTGCCCGCCAACACGGCCGACATCTCCCAGAGGTTTCAGATCATGAAGGTGGACAGGGTGAGTAGAGAGTCTGACACTCGGAGGTTTCAGATCATGAAGGTGGACAGGGTGAGTAGAGAGTCTGACACTCGGAGGTTTCAGATCATGAAGGTGGACAGGGTGAGTAGAGAGTCTGACACTCGGAGGTTTCAGATCATGAAGGTGGACAGGGTGAGTAGAGAGTCTACTGTCTGACACTCGGAGGTTTCAGATCATGAAGGTGGACAGGGTTAGTATAGAGCTTAGAGTATATATTAATAGAGACGGCACCGGATTTCTGCTTCCATGTGTGTTGTACACTGCCCTTCATTTTCTTTCTAATTATTAATGAATTAGAAGAAGAGAAAAAGTCCTCCCAGACGTGTTTCTAACTGTGTGTGTGTGTGTGTGTGTGTGTGTGTGTGTGTGTGTGTGTGTGTGTGTGTGTGTGTGTGTGTGTGTGTGTGTGTGTGTGTGTGTGTGTGTGTGTGTGTGTGTGTGTGTGTGTGTGTGCGTACGACAGCCTGCCCACCTCCCAGACGTGTTTCTAACTGTGTGTGTGTGTGTGTTCTTTCACAGCCGTACGACAGCCTGCCCACCTCCCAGACGTGTTTCTAACTGTGTGTGTGTGTGTGTGTGTGTGTGTTCTTTCACAGCCGTACGACAGCCTGCCCACCTCCCAGACGTGTTTCTAACTGTGTGTGTGTGTGTGTGTGTGTGTGTTCTTTCACAGCCGTACGACAGCCTGCCCACCTCCCAGACGTGTTTCTAACTGTGTGTGTGTGTGTGTGTGTGTGTGTTCTTTCACAGCCGTACGACAGCCTGCCCACCTCCCAGACGTGTTTCTTCCAGCTGCGTCTGCCGCCCTACTCCAGCCAGGCCGTCATGGCCGAGAGGCTTCGCTACGCCATCAACAACTGCCGCTCCATCGACATGGACAACTACATGCTCTCTCGCAACGTGGACAACGCAGAGGGCTCCGACACAGACTACTGACCACGTCACACCGACTGACTGACTGGCTGAAGTACCTAAACCCAGAACCACTGGGATAGATTGATTGTGGATTGTAACCCCGCCCAGCAATGACTGGCTTTGACGGGGGGACTCACTGGACATGGCGTATCACACAACGGTGCACATAAATATCACGCATGAAAACGGAAACAGGCCAGCACTCAATAATAATAATAATAATGTCCTTTATATGAAGTTTATTCGCGTCGCCGAGCTATAAAAACACACGATCACGCTTCTTCCGTCCAAGCCTTGCTAGACGGGGAAAGGACATGGGCGGTTCGGTTCAGCGTGAGCACCACCAAAAGTTCTGCCTGTTCTCAGAAACATCTTTTATTCTCACTGCACAGCTTTACACGTTTGAAAAGGTGGTAATTGCTTTTTTTTGCATCCATACATCCATGCATCTCTCCTTTAGCTAAAGAGTGCTGGGGTTGCGCCCGCAAAAATAGCAGATCTACAAGCTTGTAGATCTGCTATTTTCTTCCAAAAGTGCCCTCTTTATATGGGATTTCAGCCCCTGCCCCTCTAACACTCTCTGCACGTCCCTGCCAATAGTCTCTTGCAACATGACTCACCCCTCATATCTGGCCTGGTTCAGCAGCCAACCGGTTGGGTTAGTATACTAAAGAAAGAGTCAGCCTAACTGTACATGGCACACATGAGGCTACATAACAAAATAATCAACAGCCTCTCATATCTTACGTTTTTATATTGGACCAATAATTATCCTCCAGGAGATTAATAAGTCATCAATCAGCCTCTCCAAACTGTAGATGTTTCAACAAACGTTTGAAAGCGATTTGCTGCCCGCACAATGTTTACAATGGACAACAGTACTTTGACACAACCTCAAGTGTTGAGAGTGTCTTCTCCCTCATGATTCGCTGTCCACGTCCAAGTGTCCATGTCGTCTCTCTCATGATTCGCTGTTCCTCCCATCTTTTTGTTGAGCCTCTGACTGGACCACGGACGGACTTGCCCCGGGAACTGCACTTCATAATTTTTGCAAAGGTGCATGTTGCTACGAATGTGCTGCATCACCACGTGTTGATTGCTTGTAGATCTATTATTTTTTTGCATGTGACAACCTCCTTACTACCGTATATGCCCTTGGCTGGGCTCCTCTACGCAGCTTAGTGGACACACAATAACACTCATAAAAACGTTGAAGAGAAGACAGATAATAATTTGTAACGTAGCGTTACTTGGATCAGTAATGCGTCACCTACTCATTACTGGGGAAATTACTAACATCACATTTAGGGATGTCCCTATCACGTTTCTTTGGCTCCCGATTTTGATTATGAGTATCTACCCTGATCTTTATATTTTTTTATAGAACAATTATGCTATATCACAAACCACAATATCACATGATTGCCGCCCCAACACACCAACACACAAATTTTCTCCGGAAAGGGAGGTGATATAACCACAAATTGGCGTCGTCATTACGAGCTTTGGAACGGCGTTCCCCGAACCTTCTTTTCTCAGAGCCTGTGCACCTCCAGGAGATTCCACGTCTATAGTTTGGAAAGACTTTCCGAACAGGTCGATTTTCAGAAGTCAGAAGGAAGTATATGTATAGCACTTTAGCCTGACATAGCGCTATATCAGTCTGAAGAAAGGGAAGAGGAAAATGAATGGAATGTGCAGAGTACAGATTCTTGAGGTTTGCATCGTGGTCTCTGGGTTTTTAGACGGACACAAGACTGGAAACGAGAAGAAAACTGCGGCTTTGCATCACTCGGCAAGGCAAATTAAACTTCATAAAATGGCATTGTTTGAATGCTGGCCTTTTGTCCTGTTTTCATTGAAGTCCTGTTTGGCCGTGCACCTACAAGCCATCTTCAATGGCTGCGAGCACTGTGGTTTCTGCACACCCACACACACCACCAATGGAAAGAAAAAATGAAAACCCAGAACTGCGGTGTCGTGACCTGCGGCGTCGTGACCTGCGGCGTCGTGACCTGCTCACGGCGTACTCCAGAGCAGCACTTTGTACATCCTTCCTGTGTTCTCTCAAAGCATAACCCATCCCGTGTTTTTTAATTTCACGTTGCCGCATATTAGCATTTTTTTTTAAACACAGCGATCCACGCTAGTGGTTCTCAAACCTTTTTAATTTCAACGACCCCTATAACTCTTGAGAGGGTTCAAAATGGACCCTCAAGAGTTTAACCCCCGTCAAGGACCCCCCACTTTGAGAACCGCTGATCCACGCGAGCATTAGCCATTATTTGTTTTTTTTCTTAACTCCACATCCCATTTTCAGGGTTTCAGCATGGAGATATGTTTATTAAATGTGTATAGAATATTCAAGCAAGTGGTGGAAAAGAAAAGACAATTGTACATTGTGTATAATGCTTCGTTAGGGAAACGTTTTACATAATATGCATATTTATTTTGTTTTAATTTCTAAAAATTGCTGAGTTTCCTAAAGCATACGAAAAGAAACACAAATAAATGCTCCACAAATTGATGGTGTTGTTTTTCATCGTTTTTGTTTTAAGTTTATTGGATAAACAAAACAACTGCCCTGGAAAAAAAGGAATGATGAAAAGTAAAGTAGAAAACTTCCTTTCAGAAAGCATACATCACATTTATTTATCAGTATAAAACGTCACAAAGGCCATCTTTTCTGAGGATAAATCATGAAAACAGAAATATATGTACACACAAGCAACCCCATCTCACGGAAATACGTCATGTACGGAATTGCAATACACGACTAGAAAACCCCCCAAATCCGACACTGGATTCCTCCCCTGAACTTGAGCCACGCATGGGAGACGCCACCGATGTCGTGTCTAGCGCTGCAAAGTTCGGTACAGCCCAGTGTTGTTTTTGGCAGCAAATTTTGATTTCACTTCATGAAATTGTCAATATAATTATAGTTTCTATTTAGTTCTCGTCAGTGAAAAAAGGTAGTCGACGAACACTTTTCATCTTAGTTTTAGTCGACGAAATCAACACTGGTAGAGCCGACTTAGCCCTCTCCGAGTTGTAACCGGATATGGACAGAATAGTAAATAATGTCAAACCAGCCTGAGCCAGCCCCAACCAGCCTGAACCAGCCCCAACCAGCCTGAGCCAGCCTGAACCAGCCACAGTGAAATAGCACTTCCATAGTAGTGTAAGCCACGCCTCTGTCGTTGCGGTCAAAACATAACAGTAGTATAGTGTCATATGTTTTCTAGTTGTACATATTTCCGTATTTCTGTGAGAGTTAAGCAGTGAGTTCAGGTTTTATATTGTATAGTACAGTGGTTCAGTACAGTGAGTTCAGGTTTTATATTGTATAGTACAGTGGTTCAGTACAGTGAGTTCAGGTTTTATATTGTATTGTATTTGTGGTTCCCAAACTTTTTCATGTCAACGACCCCCAAAATGATATTCTTTAGCCTGCGGACCCCCATTTGAAAATATATGCCAATATGCCCCTATAAGAGAAGATTTTTACGGCTTTAGCAGCGTAAAAATAGCATTTAGCATTTAGCATTTTTATTTGAAGGGCCCCCTTTTGACCTATGGTCCCCCATTTAATGGCATCTCTTTCTCTGAGACCACCATTTATATACTCGGAGTGTGCAGGTTGGTTCCATTTGTACACTCTGAGTTACAGACCCATAAGGGTCCATTTGGTTCTAAACTATCATTTAGCTGGGGGACTCCCTGGAACTCCCTCAAGGACCCCTGGGGGTCCCTGGACGCCACTTTGGGAACCACTGGTCTAGTAAAACCATGTATACTTGGCAGTGTTGTCACATGTATGCTGAAAACGGAAGATCTACAAACGCACAAGTTGCGATATGACACATGAGCTTGCAGAGCTGCTATTTGTTTTTGCAAAACACTGACGGACACGCTGCCAACTAAGTATAATTAAAAGAGCTCTTCGGCCATTTTCAATCACATCTTCATAGTATTGGTCCTCACTAATGCTTCGTTATGAGAGATCTGTACTCACTGTCTCAGAGCTGAGCTGTCGACTGTTCAGAAACAGTGTTGTTTTTGGCAGCAAAATTTTATTTTAGTTTTAGTCATAGTCTTTTGAATAGTTCTCATTTAGTTTTAGTCACACTTTAGTCACCTGGAATGTTTTCGTGTTGGTTTAGTTTTAGTCGACTAAATGTCAAGATTTTATTCGACTAAATCTACAGTTGATTTAGTCGAGTTTCACTTAAATAAACAAAATAGCCGATCTACAAGCCCACAGCGTGTCGCAGCGTGACGCGTTGTGAGCTTGTAGATCTGCTATTTTCAGCATGCAATCAAGTGTAAAATGACTTACACTGGATCTCTTATCCACTAGTCCCTTCCTAACATTTTAGTCTAGTTTTTATTTGTTGACGAAATCGTCAGTATATAGTCTAAGTTTTAGTCATAGTTTAGTTTTCATTTAGTTTCTATTTCGTTTTTGTCAGTGAAAAAAGGAAGTCGATGAACATTTTTCGTCATAGTATTAGTCAAAATGCTAGGAAACTAGCATTTTGAAATGAAGCCATATAGTTCTTCTGCATCAGTGAAACAGGAAAATCTTGAAATTACCACCAGGTGAACTCATGTCCACAGCCCTCCTCTGAGACACGGTGTGAATAGTCTGAAATCTTATTTATGAGCATTAGTGTGAGGCCAATTTATATAAGGCTAAAGCTGAATATGGGATAAGTGCTCCTTTTAATATTGGCCAGAGCTATGGGTTAATTAACAGGACGTGGCAGGCCATTTGCCATGTCTTATTGTCCCTTTTTTGTCACCGTAGCCAATTATGTCGCACGCGAGCGGGTGGAAAGGAACTGTCACTGTCGGGGCTCGTCTTCGTTCCCACTGTGAAGGGGCGGAGCACTAGTCGTTAAGACAATCTGATGTGTGATTCCCGCGAGGCATACAGATGGAATATGTGTCTTTGTATTTTCTACGGTGAAACCATATAATGCATGGTACCTGTACATGGTATCATCAGTATGAGGTAGAGGAATCCTTTTCAAAACGCCTAGATAAAAACAGCTCAATGAAGGATAACAGTCAGTGCGGTGCACGCTCCAAGTAGTCCAGTAATAATGTCATTTGACCTCAAACTAATTGCAAAAAAAACAAACTCAGCTGATTTTGCATCTTCAATATATCCTGAATAACAGAAAAAAGTTGCCCCCTATGAAACCCCCCTAGTTTGACATGTCACATGCTACGTACTTAAAGCATATGGAAATTTAGAAAAATATTGCCTTATTATTGTCAATGGTGACCATACTGTCATTTTCAACAATTCCAGGCAACTTTTGTTTCTGTTATTCAGGATATATTGAAGATGCAAAATCAGCTGAGTTTGTTTTTTTGCAATTAGTTTGAGGTTGATCCTGTATTCTCCATAGATTTCCTGTACTAAAGCTGCCCTTCCAAATTAACATGCATTTCATTTATATTGCCAACTACTGTGTGTGTGTGTATTGTTTTAAGAGCAAATGATTCATGCCATAATTCCCTTCTTAATTGCCCCCAGTCTTTTTCTTTTTTTGCAAGAAAACCATGTTTACTCAACCCGGCTGGCTTCATGTCCCGGGATAGAGCCACGGTGTCCCAGACTGGTGGATGAGACATTGTACGTGTTTGATCCATCCCGGTCTTATTCCATTTAGACCTGAGGCCGCTTCTGTGTCACCTTATAGCTTTTAACCAGTAGCGCGGCACCAAACGCTACGAGCTCGTAGATCTGCTATTTTTGAAAAATCCTGGCTACTTTTTTTAATGTGGCTCAAATCTTTGAATCTTCTTTCACTGTGAACTTTTTCACAGTGGGGGCTAGAACAACATGTTTTCATATAGGGCTCACGGCCAAATCGTCATCATCATAATACTATAATTCAGTCAATGTCTGTCTGAATGTCTGAGTGTCTCTCAGAAACATCGCCGTATCTCCTCACCGCCTGCACCAATCGCTCCCACTTTTCACACAGGCATTGACCATAATAATATGGAGGTCTTAACGAAGCCCTTTTTCCAATTTAACAAATTATAAATGAATTATTAATGCGGCCACAAGGGTGGGGGGCAATATCTCGGGTAAGGGCTAGTACATATAATTCTGGGATTCCTTAACATGAAATAGTTTGAGCACCACTGACAGAAACAGATTTCTTTTCAGGATTTAGAAGACATTATGTAGAATCTAGTTTCAGGTCTAAATGGGTTAATTCATTTTATTGACACCCGCCAGCACAAAGGCGGGAACTCCACCCACGCGGGTCAGCCCACATCAAACCAGTGCACCACACGTTAGCTGCAGAAAACAGATTTGTGTTTCTTTGAAAACATGCTATTTAAAGGCCAACAACAACCTTTAAACGTAAGGTGCGTTCAGACTCGGATGGTTAGAGCAGCGCGTTTGCATTCAAGTCAATTCAAAGACGAGAAGTTGCGCAACGGGCGCGGCACGACCTGGCGCAGCACAACGGGACGAACCGAGGCGAATATTTAAATTCAAGTCTGAACGCACCTTAAAGGGACACTTCACCCTTTTTGCAAAATAATATATGTTAATGACATTTAGAAGCTTTAGAATACTTCCCTGGGGGGTCTTTATGTGTGTAATGTGTGGTTTTAGCTATTTTAGATTGTAGCAGTGAGCCCAGTGTCTCTGATGTCATGGACACTGGTCTCACTACCTTCCTGGACTACAATTCCCATAATGCTTAGGTGCACTGCTCCTCGTTGTGGATAGGTGGAGGGCTGTCTTACAGAGACAACATGTAGTCCAGGAAGGAAGTGAGCCCAGTGTCCATGACATCAGAGACACTGGGCTCACTGCTACAATCTATAATATCTAAAACCACATATTACACACATAAAGACCCCCAGGAAAGTGTTCTAAAGCTTCTAAACGTCATTAACATATATTTTTTTGCAAAAAGGGTGAAGTGTCCCTTTAAGATTCGGCACTGTAGGAGCTTTTCATGGGGGGGGGGGGCACGTATTGTGCTGACAAGCCTCCATGCTAGTCGAGGCTGTACTCTGATAACCCTACGTCCTACACACACCACCCCAGCAGTCTGTACGTATTATACAGAGCCACGACCTAACCCTGTCCACAGAAAGCATTTTTTTAGCGGAGGGGCACTTTGGATATCATGAGTGCTTCGTACTAAGCGCTCCGAGTGTCAATTGACTCCCTCAACGTTCAAACCTATCAATCATTGCTGTACTCAAACGTTGTGTCATTTGCACAAATAGCCTAGCTGAAATAACGGTAAACGATACAAAGGATTTCTCGTGCAGTAGTTGTAACGGTTCAAAATCAGGTCATAAATGGCCGTGTTGTCGGACACGACCAGGAGGATCAAAAGTGACAAAGTTCAGTGGTGTGCTCCTCTCCAAAACATTAGCTTGAAACGTCCGGGCCGCTTGGCCAAAACAAAATCGCCGTCAGAGCGATGAAACGCTCCAGCGCGTCTCTACCATATAGAACTGCATGTCAGAAAGGGTTTAGCCGCTGTCAAGACTCAAGAAACGCTTTCTGTGAACGCTGCCCCTAAATCCGCAATCACCACCACCCCAGCAGTCTAGCAGTAGTTATTACAAACCACTTCTCTCACAAGGTGCCGTCATCTCCCACAGTTCTAGGGCCAATGATGCTCTCTTTAGCCTGCAGGAGTCTCTGAAGGCAGGGGGAGCTGATCTTGAAGGGCACGGCTCTGCGTCCGTGAGGCGGGTTGGACTTTGGGCCGTTCTGTAAGTCAGTGCTGGAAGAGACGACGTTGTCCTGCATCGCTTGGGGGAGGAGGACGCCGCGGCTTGGGTGAAGCGTAGCGGCAGCAGCAGGAGTGGTCCTGGCCGACGGGAGCTCTGATGTTTTGAGGGAGCATGTGGGCGAGGTGTGAACCCCTCGGATCTGAGCGGCTGAGAAGGAACCGGGCACGGGGCCGCCCGCCGTCGATCCGGAGGCCACCGGACGCGCAGACGAAGGAGACGACGATGACTGGTTTGCAGTCGTATGGTACTATACAGGAGAGAAAGGAAGATCAGTATTATTATTATTACACTTATCAATGTAGGCATTCTCATTCAGAATGGCCGACGAGAACATTTACTTTGTTATTTCTTAGTTTTTGTTTTTAAGCGATGCTCTGATAATCGTCCACCGATCGGTGAACGGCCGTGTCGTTGATATTCACTCTGATCGGTGATCGGCAATTTACCCTATCTGGAGAAACCGATCTTTTACACCATTTAACTCAACCCCCGCCAGCAGGGGGCGCTGATAGTTCTGCAACCGCCACCGTTCACCACCATTCTATTTGGCTGTAGAAGAAGATTCCTCCTCCTCTACCGAGAACAACAATGGTGAAGGTGGTCGCGTCGATCGGATTATTCACTCGCTAAGAGTCTTTAGAAGCATTCATATTTTAGAAGAGCTATTGAGCCACTAAACACAGTCGCTTTATTTATCCAGCGCGATTTGAAATGGAATACTCTTAAAGTGGAAGCAATCGAGTACAGAGCTGCCGCTCGAGGGGAGCTTTGATTATCGGTGAGCCAACGTTATAGTTTTATCATTAAATAGAGCGCTAATTAACACGTTAAAGGCGTCGTTGGCGGTGCGAGTCCTTAGGGATGAGTTAAGTGGTATGAATGTCAATCAGATATAGTATAATATCATTTTTCATCTTTGTGACAGGCCTAAACATTCTCCCCTTCCTTCACACACACAGGAACAGTTTTGACGTGGGTTTTGACATAATAATTTTGGAAATATTCAAATTTTCCCCAAGATCGGTATCGGCCCAATCTTGATAAAAACAATCGGTGATCGGGATCGGTCCCAAAAATCCTGATCAGGGCATCCATATTTGTTTTACTATTGCTATTGCTGCTATAAGGCTGTGTTGAGTAACAAAAAGCAATGAAAGGTAAAGTTTACAGTATATATGTCCTCGGAACGAGTCAGATACTGTATAATATCTTGTCACACTTGTTCTCATGTTTTTGTTTTGTAGACTTGTTTTTCTCGACCACAATTGTTAAGAATGTGATTGAGATTGCAGGTTATTTTTAGACGGATGCTGGCTTCAACGTTTACCTGGTAAGCCTGTTCTCCCTCGCACTGTCATTATTGACATGTTTTAATAACTAGAGTTCTGCTTATTCCACATTATTTATTTTTTTAATGTTTTTTTTATCCCATGATTTTGTAACCCAGTGTCAATTATCTAATGTAATCCTGGGCGCTACACTTCCTCTGCCAACCTGGGGGGGCAGCGGACTGACCTCATGCTTCCTTCTATGCATGAGGAGTCCAAGCTGCTTCTTTTCACCTGACAGGGGAGAGTTTCCCCGGCCGGACCTAGCGTGTGGAAGGAACATGTTATTCCAACCAGTTCCTTTCCCCTCCATCAGGTGCCCCGGCTGGCCAGGGGGAGGTAGTTTAGAGACCAGGATTACTGCATGTTTTATGAGGTAACAGCACTACCGACTGTGCCACCGTGACTCAATCTCACATTATAAGGCCTGACTCACACCTTCACAACAGATTGATGTATAGCTGATGCATGAGACTTATTGACTGATGCAAGCTCGCAATTCATTTCCAATGGGAGTCACATGGTTTGACACAACACTTTTGTTATATGAGGGGGAGGGGGGCAGTCGAAACACAGCCGAAAGCCGTACAACAAAAATGTTGTGTCAAACCATGTGACTTCCATTGGAAATGCATTGGGAGCTTGCATCAGTAAACAAGTCTCGTACATCTAGCATGCATCAATGTTGTATGCTAGATCGAAAGGTGTGAGTCAGGCCTAGTCACTCTGGATAGGAGTGTCTCATAAATGCCTAAATTGAAATGGTAAAACATTGATGTTGCTTTCCAAAATGACCTACAGTAATTAGATTTGGAGCTGTACTTCTTTGGTTTTTGTTTCGAACTGAATTCTGTGGGAATAACAGTTCTAACAAGACAATGGAGCTACCAACAGAGGTTGGCAAAAAGAGGACATAATTTAGTGACATTGTTCCAATTTCAATTCCAGTTTTTTTTACAATGATGCAGAAAATATAAACGTAACAATTTGTGGAAGTAATTAAAACATGAAATGAAGCAAATACAGGACACATTATAGGAAATCAAACTATGTTCTCGGTTTGTCTTTGAATGACTGACCACCTGGTCGTTTGGTAGGATAATTCACCCTTAAACTGGTGTGATGACTTTTTTTTCCACGTTTTTCACCTTTTGCCTCTTAGCTGGAGTGACGTGGTCCGTGTGCTGCTGCTCTGCCCTGCGTTTCACGTCAGGGAACCAGCTGTGAAGCATGGCTTCCATTTTCAGAACAATGTTCAGAAAACGCTCCCTAGAAGACATCAAGAACACGGGGGTGGGGTGGGGTGGGGGGGGGTGATGTAACCGCTCTACTCTAAACAACATCTTAATGGCAGATTAACAGAGCAGAACGGCATTCAGATGTTACATAAACCTTTAAACGCCACTGTGTCAACACCATGATCACTCCTCTGCTGTAATCTGATAGGTGGAGACAGACAACGTGACTAACAATGATTAAATACATCAAATGGTAGAATTGTGTGTGTGTGTGTGTGTGTGTGTGTGTGTGTGTGTGTGTGTGTGTGTGTGTGTGTGTGTGTGTGTGTGTGTGTGTGTGTGTGTGTGTGTGTGTGTGTGCGTGTGCGTGTGCGCGTGCATGCGTGCATGCATGCATGCGTGACTATACTTTGAGAGGGCAACACGTCCCCACAAGTAGTATAATTCTATAAATGGACATTATGCAGACCATGTTTCCTCACAAGATAAATTGTTGTCTTATGGTTAATAGACTTTATAGCTGTCTGCCCTGGTGAAGGTCTAAGCGACTGAAATGTTGACCCAATAAAAGCAACATTTGTTTTGGAAAGTGTCTGACAGTGTCTGACAGTCAGACGTTTTACTGTTAGGCTATAACTATTAGGAAAATCTTCAGCTTGCGTTTTTAGGATTAAACATTTAAGGTCAGCTTTAGGAGTTATAGTTATGCCTGATTTATACTTTTAATAGCTGTTGAGCACAGAAAATAGCACACCTACAACAAGCTCACGATGATGCTATAGTGTGTGTGTGTGTGTGTGTGTGTGTGTGTGTGTGTGTGTGTGTGTGTGTGTGTGTGCGCATGCTGTCTGTGATGTTATCTGCGCTCACATTCTCCGTCGACGGACCACATGATGCCTATTGAGAAGGACATGCAGCAGAGCGTGCTCAGTTCCACATGAGAAATGTGACTACAGTGAACACACACGCTCTCCTCTCACACATGCCAACGTCACACACGTAAACACACATGCTCCAGCACACACGTGTCGCGGAGGGGGGGGGAGGGGGAGGAGCTGCTGGGAGGCCTCTGTTCATTCATTGGTCTATAAATAGCCCAGTAAGCTCTGTAGCGGCTGTGTAGTGAGTGACCTGCTGTATTTTTTTCTTTTTTCAAACCGTTTCTAATCCTCCCCCCTCCTCTGACGCCATGGAGTTACGGCTACACCTCCTTACGCCTCAGTTATAAAACTCCCACCGCACCGTGCTGTCGCTTCAACTCTCTCGCCCACCACAGCGAATCTAAGCTGACAACATGCACGTTGGAGTCAAGCGACACCGCCACGTTTATCTAAATTAATACATGAAAGACTGATTCATGGTGTGCTTAACACTAGTTGCGCAACGATTCCGATAATAGCCGTTCTACGATAAACGTGTAGTTTTTGGCACGCAACAAAGAGAGAGTATAAATCAGTGTGTTTTCACCTGCTGCATAGCTCTGGTCCATAGATCTAATGCCGTTGCATTTAGAGCTATCTTAACGATGACTTCCGGGGATCACATAAATGCAGACCAGCCTCTCGTCTTTAGCGTAAATACAAAGAACGTTTTTGCTACTCATCAAAACAAAGGCGGGTTGTGTCATTAGAAAGCCTACGTTCCTTAGTGGAAGCACTCTGAGCCCCCCACCACATGTATAAAAGGTTATTTTTGGCCAGAAAAGGATATTTTTTCACTGGAGGAAAAGTATTCTCTATGAAGGTTTTCTCTTGGCAATATCGGTAGAGGGCGCAGTGAAGTAACTAAAAGTATTTTTTTCCGGTGGGAAAACAAAATAACAAATCCCTTTCTGGCCAAAAAGTACCTTTTATACGTGTGGTGGGGGGCTCAGAGTGCTTCCACTAAGGAAAGTAGGCTTTTAAGCAACAATGTAATTTCAGTCAGTGCTGCAGTGAGTCCTAATTTGTTACCAGAACAGATCAATAGCAGACAAGAGCTCCTCCACAGATGAATGCATGTCATAATAAGTTGCATTAACAATGAACAACATCTAGTCATTTGCTTAGAGACTATACATTACTATAGTATGACTTGCAGGCTGATCAGTAGGCCTATTGTATTTAGGTAACTTTATATTAACCCCTTAAGATAAGAATACATAATAATCTATACATAATAATTAAGTATAAGGGCAAACTTTAAGGAGTTCAAATATGGGAAGTGTCCCTTTATTCTTTAGATTTGTGAAGGGCTTTTTCTGAGCCATTTATTTTAAACACAGAAAGAGTAGGGAGTGACATGCAGCAAATGACCCGGCCAGCTGGGAATTGAACCCATCATGGTCAGGCATGTGGTACGTCGCCCCGGGGGCATTATGTCAATAGAACTTGTTTTCCACTATGCTGGTTATGTTACCCTAACCCCTTTCCCTCTATGATGATGATTTCCTGTTTTTTTGGCTATAGAAATGTATATCCGTACGTCTCTAAATGTTATGATGAATTTAACATGGTGGGCCCTCTTGTAAACAAGTGTAGTGCTTTATTAGGTCGTCCACTCACAGTTAATAACAGTCTTTTGTATTGAGTTGTGCTTGAAATGTACTGTAATTCTGCAAACTGTTAATAGATACTTCAATCAATCAATCAATCACGACAACTGCCATCTTTTGTGGTGAAAGTAATTTGTCTTTCCAAATACATTAAAATAAATACCAGTATTTATTTATTCCATGTTTGTTTCATTCAGGTGGAGTTATTTAAATATGACCAGTGACCACCAAAAATATATAGTTAATTTGTTTTCTTATCAGGTCCTTGGGCTGAGCGGGCCGGCACCTAGACACGTACGACGGTAATAGTCTTATCTGTTCTGATCAATCTGACACGCATCAAAGAGAACATACAATAAAAGAGTGTACAGTGGAATAAATAAAAAAACGATAGATGGACAAATAAGAAAGTAAAGGGTTGGTGTAGGTTAGATTTTTACCCCATGACTGGCTTCTGAAGGACCCCCATTATTCTCTGGATTCGGTCCATCGCAACACTCTCCTGGAAGCCACTGAGACCTGTGGGATTGGAACAGAGCTGCAGTGACCAGTGTTGTTTTTGGCAGAGAATTTCTATTTTAGTTTCAGTCGTTAGTCTCTTGAATAGTTTTCATTTAGTTTTAGTCACATTTTAGTCACCCGGAATGTTTTAGTGTTAGTCTAGTTTAAGTAAACTAAATGTCATTTTAGTCGACTATAATGTCGCAAAAAAACGCTCGCTCTGAAAGAATATATATTTAAAGATTTGCGTCACATTTTCACGATTTAAGAAAAATAGCAGATCTACAAGCTCGCTATGAGCTTGCAGATCTTCTATATTTCAATAGCTAATGTAGGCTACAACAAAATGCTTAAAACACCAAAAGGGGTTCCCGTCCAGAATGGGTTTAAAGCAGAGGCACCCCACCCAGCAGATCCAACCCTGCTAACATTACTAAGTGTGCTAACAAGAAAACCCTCCTCACAGTGGAAAACCGAACCCTTAATTTAATACTCACCACACAACGCTGATGCTTGCCAAAAAGCTCTGTTCTTTTCGGCAAGTGACACTGTTGTGCTACAGAGCCATAAATTAGGGTTGAAACTGTCATGAACTGTGTGCTTTTATTGTGTAGTTATGTTCCTACTGTTTCCTGTCTAATCTATTTGTTACTACCGGTCTTGTCTCTACCCTGATTGCTAACTTGAGTCCACCTGTTAAGTTCTCAGCCAATCATGTGGTGTTTGTAGTTATTGTTTCAGTATTTCCTTGCTAGATTATAAATTATTGTTATGTTGTGTTCTCGCCTGTGTATGTCCTGTTCGTTGCTAATAGATACTGGACTTGACCTGCTTGCCTGCTTGTTCTGCTTTTGGGTCCTCATCTGACACGCACCGTGACAGAAACAGGCGATGGTGGTTGATAAACCAGTCCCTGTTTTTACAACGTAACTTCACACATTCCATGTTCTCATACTGTACATACAGTATGTTGCACTGTGTAAAATCCACTTCACAAAAGTGACAGCTGGTGTGTAGATGAAAGGCTATTCTTACAGTATGCTGAAAGCACATTGAATGATGCTCGCCTCTTTTGAAGCTTGTTTTGTGTTTGATGATATTCCTCCAGGTTGTTGCACAACATCTACATTAACAGAGACCTTTATATAACTCTTTGATTACTAATGGAGGTGAAGAAATTATTTAGAACTGAAATGTATCTTACAATTACAATTTAGGCATTTGGCATCCAGAGTATCCAGAGTAATCCAGAGTGATCTTGCGATCTTAAGAGCGCAATGCCCGTTTGGGGCAAGGACACGTTTTGGAGTGAGCCGGTTCTATAGAGCCGCTCAGCTGACAGTGTTGTTTTCGTCGACTAAAACTAGGACGAAAAATGTTCGTCAACCTTTTTCCACTGACGAAAACTACATGGAAACTAAATGAAAACTAAGACTAAATATATATATATATATATATATATAAATAAATAAAAACTAGACTAAAATGTTAGGAAGGGACTAGTGGAGAAGAGATCCAGTATAAATCATTTTACCATTGGTGGCATGCTGAAAATAGCAGATCTACAAGCTCACAACGTGTCGCAGTAGATTGGCTATTTTCAGCATATGTAAAATCAGTCATTACGACGGCATCAAGGCCTGACAAAATGCATTTTAGTTGACTAAATCAACTGTATATTTAGTCGACTAAAACTAGACTAACTCCAAAACATTCCAGGTGACTAAACTAGATGAAAACTATTCAAGAGATCAAAATTTGCTGTCAAAAACAACACTGTCATCCGATGAGGATTCACACATGACACGACACTGCACTTTCCTTGGATCCTGAGCATTACACTAGGGAATGCACCCATATGGAAATGATTGGTCGATACCGATAAAATATCAATTTAGCCAATAGCCGATACTGATACAGATACAGTATATGTTTATTTAGTTGTTGCTGTTTTTATTTCCCCCTTTTGTGCCAGGGAAACAAATAGATCTCAATCTCAAAATCTACAGCTTGATATAGGCTGCAGGTAACCAACATACCAACATAGAATCTACAGCTTGGTATAGGCTGCAGATACCAATGGTGTTGCAGATCACTACAATCACTTCAAAACACCCATCAAGTAGGAAACCCATGGACACTTGTTGAGATATGCGAAGGGCAGTCAGAGAGAGTCAGAGATTCATGGAATTATATATAGAGATATCTTTGTCCTTTTGTCCACGACGTGTCTGATTCATGTAACAGAAACAGGAGGACATCCAAAGACATATTATCCTCTGCTTGGTGCATCGTAGCGTACCATGGTGGACGGACACCGTCTATCTTTAGTGTACTGTTTGATAACGGTACAGCATCGTAGTGTACCATGGTGGACAGACACCGTCTATCTTTAGCGTACTGTTACTGTTCGATAACGGTACAGCATCGTATAGTGTACCATGGTGGACAGACACCGTCTATCTTTAGCATACTGTTACTGTATGATAACCAGCTCAGTGGCCTTGTGGTTAGTGTACGCCCTGAGACTGGGAGGTCGGGGTTCAATCCCCGGCCAGGTCATACCTGGGCCATACCTGGCTATTTTTGTCCAAAAGTGCCCTCTTTTTCATCCCCTGCCCCTCTAACACTCTCTGAACGTCCCTGCCTGCATGTGTGCACCAGTGCAGTATGTGAGCATTTACTATGCTTTACAGACACACTGACTGGTTCTCCAAGTGGGGTCCTCCGGAAACCCCCCCCCCCCCCCCCCCCCACCAAGGGGTTTTCAGGGGGGGGGGGGGGGGGTCCCCAGGGTCCCCAGCAAATTGGTTTAACCACAGACCTTGAATCTTGAAAGATTTTGCGAAATCTTGAAAACCATTTAGACAAATTATTCTTTTTACGGGGGTCCCTGCAGGGGTCTGCAGCCAAATACAAATACATGTGTGGTGCTTGGCATGTGACAATGTTTGAGAACTTTTACCATAGTAAAGACAACTCTAAGACAATGGGCTGGATTTTGAAGGTCCGTTTTACAATGGGGTAATACATACATTGCCCTCGCTCTGCGCACAATCGTATTATGAAAGGCATATTGGCCCGTGTTGAACGCACACACATATGGCATACGGCGTTCCTGAATATTTTAGCATTGTGGGAGTGTCCATATGTTAATTATTTTCGCTTTGCGCAATTTGCTATTAAGCCCCTTGACCTAAAAACACTTAGCGCATAACGATTAGACGTAGGTCTGACCACCTCATAAATGCACTTGAGCTGAACTCTGCTGGAGTGTTGCCATGTCTGTTTATTATAAGCGGCTTCTTTTTCTGTAAAGTTGCTTGTATAAATATTGGTAGTACTAGTTGTGGTTACTTTTCTTGTTTCTAAAGTGGTTATTTGGGCTTTTCTCCTAATGTTGTTTAAACCAGTGATCCTCACACAGCACATTCCCATGTCAAGGATCCCCAGATGAATGCATTTGCCCAACTAAGGACGGCTAATCCAAAAATTAAATAAAAAAAATCCAAGATTACTTTTGAAAATAGCAGATCTACCAGCTCACAATGCATCACATTCATTCATTAAAACTATGTAGTCTGACTGCAGGGGGATATATAATGATCATTATAACAATGTGCAAGAACATATTTAAAAAGAAGGAAGAACTTTATATTTGTGGACAATCAAAATATGTTTTTTTATTTTAATGTGGTGTCATTAAAATTAATCTGGATATGGCAGACTCACTATCTAGAAATAAAAACATGGCACTTCATTTAAAATATACAGACCCCTGTTATATGTGCTTCTTTTGGGATTCTTTTTATAGACCTATTTACTTGTTTCTATGAGACATGGCAACAGCGCTCTTTTTGCGTCTTTTTTTTGTAAAATGTTGAGATTAGAAACGGCCATAATTCTTTCATTTCTCAACCTTTAAAAAAAATAAAAACATCTCCATAATCCTTGGGAAGTTTGCTTTCATACGCTGTATCACACCCAATTCAAGTCTTCTTCAATAAAATGCTACGAGCGAAGACCATATACCATCGGGGCCACAGGCACAGCATTAAGCAGCACCCATTCAACTCATTCCTTCATCGTGACTTGAATGAAATAAAATATAATAAACGTTATTTTACTGGTGTTTTTCAATGGAAACAAATTATTTTGAGGCATAAAGGTGACAGCATGCAGTGCAATAGGAATAATTAACCCAAATGTGACAAAGTCATGTCATGTCTTCTATGGTGCCAGCATGAAGAAATGTAATACCACGATCCCCAAAGTGCGCATTCCGTATGTGACATCAGCTGACTGGTAAAGAGAATAGCAAGGACATGTTGATTGGGTACGTCTCAAACACTCCTTAAACACTCCCATGACTAATTCAAGGCCGTTTTGCGCAATCCACGGGGTGTCGAAAGCGCTTCTTAACATGCCCAAAATTGCAATATGACAATCTACACGCCCCCAGCTCTAAAAAATATTTATATGATATGTAATATTATTGGAACTGGATAATCGACCTGATATTATATCTAAGAGTTGGGATTGGAGTGAGACTTACGTTGAGAATACCTCCCAGAGCGAAGGCCTTGCAGGATGGAGGACAGAGGCTGGATGTAGCACTGCAGCTCCGTGCACTGTAAGGAGAACAGAACACAACGCTATAATAACATTCAAATAAGCCATTTAAATATCCCCAAACCACAGCACAGCATTACTTATGTTAAGCACTAAGAACTACAGTAGTACCTTGATGTCTAAGTCACATAATCCCAACATGTCTTAGCTGAACAGTGAACTGTATATCAACTGAGGACAGAAATAGTAAAGAGATGATAAGACCATTGACCTTGGTCTGCTCATTATTTCCCCCTCTACGCAAAAATCTCTTCACCGAAAGTAGCTGATCTACAAGCTCACAACATGTCACACTGCTTGGCATTGTGAGCTTGTCCATTTGTGTTGGCCCCTAGAATAGGGATACTGGGGTTTATGTTAAGGTGTTTTGCTAATATGGAATTTCAATTTTGCCATTATGTGAAATATTCATGAGCCCTTCGAAAGAAATCTAAAGCCAACACAAAGTCAACACATTGACTCTGTACAGTCGTATGTCAATAGCCGTATGTCAACAGCCATATGTCAACACAGCAGTATGTCAACAGCCGTATGTCAACAGCCATATGTCAACAGCCATATGTCAACACAGCAGTATGTCAACAGCCGTATGTCAACAGCCGTATGTCAACACAGCCGTATGTCAACAGTCGTATGTCAACAGTCGTATGTCAACAGCCGTATGTCAACAGCCGTATGTCAACAGCCGTATGTCAACAGCCATATGTCAACAGCCGTATGTCAACAGCCGTATGTCAACAGCCGTATGTCAACACAGCCGTATGTCAACAGCCGTATGTCAACAGCCGTATGTCAACAGCCGTATGTCAACACAGCCGTATGTCAACAGCCGTATGTCAACAGCCGTATGTCAACAGCCATATGTCAACAGCCATATGTCAACAGCCATATGTCAACAGCCGTATGTCAACAGCTATATGTCAACAGCCATATGTCAACACAGCCGTATGTCAACAGCTGTATGTCAACATTCGTATGTCAACACAGCCGTATGTCAACAGCCGTATGTCAACAGCCATATGTCAACACAGCCGTATGTCATCAGCCCTATATGTCAACAGCCGTATGTCAACAGCCGTATGTCATCAGCCCTATATGTCAACAGCCGTATGTCAACAGCCGTATGTCATCAGCCCTATATGTCAACAGCCGTATGTCAACAGCCGTATGTCATCAGCCCTATATGTCAACAGCCGTATGTCAACAGCCGTATGTCATCAGCCCTATATGTCAACAGCCGTATGTCAACAGCCGTATGTCATCAGCCCTATATGTCAACAGACGTATGTCAACAGCCGTATGTCAACAGCCGTATGTCATCAGCCCTATATGTCAACACAGCCGTATGTCAACAGCCGTATGTCAACAGCCCGATATATGTCAACAGCCGTATGTCAACAGCCGTATGTCATCAGCCCTATATGTCAACAGCCGTATGTCAACAGCCGTATGTCAACAGCCATATGTCAACAGCCGTATGTCAACAGCCGTATGTCAACAGCAGTATGTCAACAGCAGTATGTCAACACAGTCGTATGTCAACAGTCGTATGTCAACAGTCGTATGTCAACAGTCGTATGTCAACACAGTCGTATGTCAAAACAGCCGTATGTCAACAGTCGTATGTCAACACAGCCGTATGTCAACAGTCGTATGTATGTGTGTGTGTGTGTGTGTGTGTGTGTGTGCGTGCCTGCCTGCCTGCCTGCCTGCCTGCGTGCGTGCGTGCGTGCGTGCGTGCGTGCAAGTGTGTGTGTGCCTGCAGTGACAACAGTGACACTTGGTGGTTAACAAACGCTATTTCTGTGCTCAGACAATACAGACGGTATGACGGACGGACGGACACACAGGGACAGACTCACAGACACATGTTGCGCATGTCTATAGGAGTGGCCAGCACCACTCAAATGGTGACAAGGGAAAGGGATGCATTGTAAGAGGACGGCGCGAGTCTCACCTTCCGTGAAAACAGTTCCTTATCGGTGTCCTCTGACCGAGACGTTTCACAGTGTCCGGGGCCGAGCAATCGCTTCCTCATCTCAAGAGGCTTCCCAATAACTCCCGAGGTGCTCCTCAAGGCCCTCGAAGGTATCTGCTGACCAACACGGGTCGTAATATATCCCTGGACTGGACTGGCCCAGAAGTTCTGTTTGGAGACGGGGGAGGAACTACAGTCTGACGAGTCGTCGGTGCTGCCATTATTATTACTGCATTGACTCTGAAGCCTGCAGTGCTGGTGGCCATCTTTAGAGTCACTGTCATCATCACCGCTCTTCTTGTCAACAGATCCAGTAGAGCGGACGACGCGGTTTCTTGGAGGATCTCGTAAACACGTGGTAGATGTTGGCGGAGGCTGTGCATCTGGACATCGTCGACGAGGGCTCGACCTGTCTGGACCGTCTGTGTCGTCGTCTGGATGTCCAGGAGGGCTCGACCTGTCTGGACCGTCTGTGACGTCGTCTGGATGTCCAGGAGGGCTCGACCTGTCTGGACTGTCGGTGTCGTCCTCGTCGCTGGCGAGCCAGTCAATGGAGTAATCCGAGTCCGACGCTGACATCCTTCACGTTGTCCCTTAGCCAGCACACTGCCTCACGCACCTGCAACGTTTAAGCACACAGGCTGAGCAAGAGTTTGCCATGAATGTAATAATGAAAATGTCAATAACTACAATAATAATGATAATGTAATAATAATATAATAAATATTATTATTATTATTATAAAGATGAGTTGACTTGTGAGCTCATTAAAAAAAGACATTCCAGACATTCCAGGCCATGTAAAACTAGGCTACTCCAGTCCACTATAGGCCTACACAGACTATTCCAATCCAGTCTAGAACCCAGGGACGTGCACACATAGACATCAAAGGGGGGCTTCAGCCCCTGCCCTTTTGACCGTCTGTAAATCAACTGTCCTTTCCAGACCACGAATGTAGCATTTACTACATGGTGAAATAAATGCAAATGCCTTCCTCTCCTTTCCATGCCATACCGGAAGGCAGCGTTGAGGAGAATTGCTTTTTTCCGAAGTCTCCTAAACTTGAACACAGTATTTTGCGTTGAACAAATTTGTTCAAGAAATAAATTAATACATGTCGTTACACCTGCATCTCCACTAGCTAAAGAGTGCTGGGTTGCGCCCTGAAAATAGCTGATCTACAAGCTCTCAACGCGTTGCGCGTTTTGAGCCTTGTAGATCTGCTATTTTCGAATGTTTTGTCCAAAAGTGCCCTCTTATGGGATTTCAGCCCCTGCCCCTCTATAACACTCACTGCACACCCCTGCTAGAACCACACATGTAGCCTATAGGCCTACACAGACTGCTCCAATCCACACCAGGAACACAGAACATAATGATTTACAGCCAAAACCTCAATCATTATTTCTGTTTTATCATGTTCCACTGATTATGATGAATTCCCGTTCTGTTCTTTGGCTTTAAGTTTATAGAAGTGTATATTTGTACGTATCTAAATGTTTTGATGAATTGAACAAGGTGGACCCTCTTGTAAACAAGTGCATTGCTTTATTGAGTCGTCCACTCACAGTTAACATGCAGTCTTTGTATTGAGTTGTGCTTTAATTGTACTGTAATTGTACTATTAATATACATTTCAATCAATCATTTAACTAAACACCTAAACAACCAGGGTCAAGACTTATAGCCTATATAGACTACTGTAACTGATGAATTGAAATTGTATAAATGCTTAATCATGGTTCGTTGTGCTTTCGTTTCAAATGTACCCATTCTAGTGTAAAGTAAAATATTTTTCAAGTCGTACTGTATAGGTATTGCATGTCTGTTCTCTCGTTTTAAAGATATTTAAATTACAACAGACTAGCCAAAAATTAATTCCATAGTGCACTGAAACAAATTCCAATCAACTCTGTTGACATGGCAATAAAGTCTTGAATCTTGAATCTTGAATCTTAAATAACCCCGGGCGCGCGCACGCGCGCACACACACACACACACACACACACACACACACACGCACACACCATGCAGTAGGCTACGGAAGAGGCAGCTCTATTATGTAACAACGAAAATGCTTTCACACACAATACGCGTACGTGACAAATACGGTATTTACGTGGATTATATCAAAGGAATCAATATAACACCGATTTAGGTTTAACAGACACTGTTTGATACAATTTAATTAACGTCATTTGATTTCATACAGTGCTGCAGAGCTTGATCAGACAAGCAAAGGATATGAGTCATTATTCTCTTATCAAATCTCACTCTTATTACGCAAACTTTGCGTAAGAATAATTTGCGTAATGTTAGATTAGGTAGAAATGGACCTGCGGTCACAGGCTACGGGACGGACCAGGTCCATTCTATTCCAGGACACACTTTCAAAAGGTAATAATCTATCAGTTCTTCTGACTCGATCGAGTCGCGGTATAGCCTACCGTATACCGGACGGGTTCTCCTCGCATCAAGGTGTCTGTGTGTGTGTGTGTGTGTGTGTGTGTGTGTGTGTGTGTGTGTGTGTGTGTGTGTGTGTGTGAGAGTGTGAGAGAGAGAGAGAGAGAGAGAGAGAGAGAGAGAGAGAGAGAGAGAGAGAGAGAGAGCCTGTATACTTACCCTTAAAGGTCCATTTGGTTCCATTACAGTCTCTCTGAGTTCAAAACAGTGAGTTCTTCTCTATTGTGTGCAGCAGGCTGCTGCTGCTGCTGCCATCTCTCTCTCTCTCTCTCTCTCTCTCTCTCTCTCTCTCTCCTCAGTGGATCAGTCAGCACTTACCGGCAGCGAACAACGGTGTGAAGTCAGGACATACACTCACTGTGCGTGTGTGTGTGTGTGTGTGTGTGTGTGTGTGTGTGTGTGTGTGTGTGTGTGTGTGTGTGCGCGCGCGCGCGCGCGTCACCACGCAGCCCGTGCAGCCGCTCCTAGAGCAACGTGTCTGCAGAGGGGGCGGGGCTGAGAGCAAGCAGAGCGCTCCGATTTGTGTGCGTCTGATCTGGCTATCTAACGACATTAACACATTTCATCTAGCAATATAACAATAGAGTATATAATAACATTTTAATCTAGCATTATAACACATTTGATAACATTATATATAGCATTATTTACAACAGCCTATACATTTTAATATACCATTACAACATAGATCATTATAACAGCTATATCCTTATTAGTCCAGGGAAGAGACAGATTTTTACCATCTAAGGTGAGGGTAAAATATTTTATATTCCTACATTTCTTTAGAGTTTATATTTTTGGTATGATAACTCTTCCAATTCAGCAGCTTAATGCCTTATCACCAGTTATATGTGACCATGTCATTAACATCCTATTATCCAAATGTCATCATGTGACGTGTCAAAGTAGGGGGTTTTCAGGATTCTGTATCCATTACAAGCATTAGTTTTGCCCTAAAAACACTCATTGGGCTAAATTAGGCCATAGCCCAAATGTGCGCAAATGTGCTGATCTCATCACATTTGTGATGACGGCCGTTTTTGTGTGCAAAACTATAATGCTTGGAATGGATTCAGAATAATGAAAACCCCCTAGTTTGACATGTCACATGTTAGCATAAATGACATTTTGATCATTTTGCCTTATAGGATGGTATGGTCACATAACTGGCCCATAACATACTACGCTACTGAATTGGAAGAGTTATCATGCCAAAATATAAACTAGAGACATGTGATGTAAGAATAAAAACAAATTAGGGGTGCCCACACTTTTTTGAATTGAGAGCCACTTTCAAAATGACCAGATCAACAAGATCTACCCACCAACAAAATGATGATCCCATTGCCGAAATTGCGTTTGTGCACAACAATCTTGAAAACAAAGTACTGCATTGTGGGTTTGAGTGCAGGCCCTTTTAAATGGCAATTAATCAAATCACCAATGGAAATATCAGTGTACGCTGAACTATATAGCCTAGATCTAATCGAACATTAGTAGATCAGGTAGTAAGGGCATTTTATTTGACCAATCTGGGAACTAAATCGTTATCAAGAAATGTCTTCGCCAATGTGTTTCTAAAGGTGTCTATGGACTAAACGTTTGAAATTCAACTCCCATGTGAAATTTGAGTTATTAGCATAATATGTGACCATACCATTAACTAACCTGACTCCGCCAGATGGGGCAGCAGAGAGTACACTGGGTTCCCCCATCTTGCTCCCATCTGGGAACTCTCAGGCAGACTCGATGGGCAGCTAGAGGCGGGATCAAGGCATACACAGTCCTGCCTTGATCCCGCCTCTAGCTGCCGCTGATTGGCCAGGCCGTTTGGTGGCCGGAGCATCGAGTCTGCCTGAGAGTTCCCAGATGGGAGCAGGAGGGGGGGAACCCAGTGTACTCTCTGCTGCCCCATCTGGTGGAGTCAGGTTAACCATTAACATCAGGCAAATTCCATCATTCTTTAAGTAGCATGTGACACATGAAACTAGGGGGTTTTCATGATTCTGAATCCATTCCAAGCATTCGTTTTGCACAAAAAACACTCCTTGGGAGGAAAACAGCCATATCGTCATCACAAAATGTGATGAGGTCAGCCCATTTTGCTTCTACGGGCCGTCGGCATGGAACAAGCTCCCACTGTACCTTCGTCAGGCATGCAGCCTCTGTAGACATTTTTAAAGCTCAGCTCAAGACCCACCTCTACAACATTGCTTTTAAGTGATCTTTTATTTTTATTTATTATTTTTATTACTGCTTGTTTTTTAATGTCGTTGCCTTATTTGATCTGTTCTTATCTTTGTACCACTGCCTTCTCCTGATTTGACACTGCGTTATTGTCCTATTGTTTTAACTGCTTGCCTGTTTTAATGCTGTTTTGTTTTTATTATCTTGTCTGTAAAGCACTTTGAGCTACATTTATGTATGAAAGGTGCTATATAAATAAAGTGTATTATTATTATTATTATTTGGGCAAGTGGATATGGCCAATTTAGCCCAATGAGTGTTTTTTGTGCAAAACTAATGCTTGGAATGGATTCAGACTCATGAAAACCCCCTAGTTTCATATGTCACATGCTACTTAAAGAATGATGAAATTTGGGCTTTTTTTGTGCCTTATATATAGGATGTTAATGGTATAGTCACATATTATGCTAATAACTCAAATTTCCCATGGGAGTTGAATTTCAAACTTTTAGTAGCCTACATGTTATTAGACACCTTGGTGAAGACATTTCATGGTAACGATTTAGTTCCCAGATCTTCATATAGGTTTCACTAAGGGGTCTTTAAATAAAACTGTGTTGCAGATTTGGCCTACACTGTTTTCACATTCAGATTTCACAGATAGCATGGACTTGTTTGACGGCACTATAATCAGCATTGTGTAAATGAATAGGTTATTTGTGTTTGTTTGTATACACATGATCTTTGGGGCAATCTTAAGATTTGGGGCGACCCAGGACCCTCTAGTAGGCTACCGGACCCCCTGCCCTGCCCATTGCAATAGATCCAATACAAAGATCATTGTAACAAATATAATTGTAACAGATCTTATTGCACATAATAACATATCTCAAAGATGATTAAAGATCTAATAGAAGATAATAATAACACTACAACATTACAACACATGTGACTAAAAGAGCAATTGAGTTCCAAATGGACCCTTACCGTTCTGTAACTCTGAGAGTGTACAAATGTTTGTTTTGTTAAATGCTCTCAGAGTCATGGAGGAGTTATGGCCTGGAGTCCTTGAAATGAAGAAGTTCAGGGACGTGCAGAGAGTGTTAGAGGGGCAAGGGCTGAAATCCCGTAAGAGGGCACTTTTGGACAGAAATAGCGAAAATAACAGATCTACAAGCTCTCAACGTGTCGCAGCGCGACGCGTTGTGAGCTTGTAGATCAGCTATTTTCGGGGCGCAACCCCAGCACTCTTTAGCTAGTGGAGATGCGGTGTAACGATATTGGATTGGAACGCAAAATTCTGCGTTCCAAGTTCATTCTCCTGAATGCCGCCTTCCGCCATGGCACATGGAAAAGGAATGGCATTTGCATTTCTTCCACCATAGTAAACGCAGCATTCGTGGTCTGGAGAGGGCAGTTATTTTACAGACGGGGGTAACAATGGTAATAGACCATAGACTACATAGACCATAGGTAATAGACGTTGATGTCTATATGTGTGCACGTCCCTGAAGAATTTAGAGAACCACCGCATGAGACCATACACATACTCTTACAGACGCCCCACCCCCCACCGTCCAGTCTGTCTGGGTCGGGCAGTGACTTGCACTTCCACTCCAGCTCAGGACCCAGGGCAAGGCAGGCAGGCAGACCGTGGGCACTTCCTGTTTAGCTATAACATTACACGGGATAAAGAGCAAGAACGGAAATCTTGATCCATTTGCACATATTTTATAACAATGGACCTTCACATGAAGACATTCATTGAGGGATAATGAACAATAGGTTCTTTTTTTTTTGGGGGGGGGGGGGGGGGGGGGGCGCTAGGGGGGGGGGGTATCCAGAGGTTTTGAGGTATGTGCAGTGGTATTTGTACGAGGGTTCTCAACTGTAAACAGGCAGATTAACATCTTTGCTTTTAGTGAATGGAAATGTGTCAAATGTCCCCCTCTACATTACGCTGGCAGCAGGGGCGCAGAGGTCATTTCATAACTGGGGGGGTTGGGAGGACTACAGCAGACTCGCGTGGCAAAACTTTGCGGATTTTCCTGCGGTCTTTATTTTTTTTACTTCATCCAAGTTGCAACTAGCATCACTTAACAGCTCTTTAGCCTGTGATGTCATGGTTTCTGCAGCTCTAAACAGTGCTAAGGCTTTCTCGAGAATTTTTGAGGGTCGCTAGGCTAGCCCATATGCATATAGCACGTAGCATTGCGCGGAAGCGGGGGATTTAAACCGGGGCTCCCACTCGCCAGAACAACGCGCAACCTACCGTGCCAATAGGGCTGAGCCTGATTGGCAGGGCTGTTGCAGGCTGGGTCTTGGCTGGGGGCTACAGTATACACAGCGTATATCTATTCTACGTCCGAGGCTCCAAGCTTAGACATGGTAACGCCCCGCCTGCCTCTGATTGGCCTACCGACAATCCCGGCCTTACCAGACTTTCCTCCGAGGTGGAAGATACAGTGCAGTGAAATTATCATGATGGCAGAATGGCAGCAGGCCCGGACCATTCCCGGTGTCCTGCTGCCTATATTGGCCTCATGCCTGCCTGTCCAAAAATAAATAAAACATCTTATCATAACTTGAGCGGTGTGACGCAGCGCGACGCGTTGTGAGCTTTTTGATATTATTCGATATTGATATCGTCGCATTAAAAATCACGATATATCACTGAATGGATTTTTTCCCCCACCCCTATTCTAGGTGAGCAGACATCTCAGCCTTGACTGGCTGGAGAGAGAGAGACGGTATAAGTAGTAATATTAATAGAGCTCAGAGAGCACATGGGGGAGTCACATGTGACCACGTGAGTCTGTCACTATCATTCATAGAAAGCATAGCCGTCATGGTGGTGGTGAGCTTATGGGTGTGTGTGTGTGTGTGTGTGTGTGTGTGTGTGTGTGTGTGTGTGTGTGTGTGTGTGTGTGTGTGTGTGTGTGTGTGTGTGTGTGTGTGTGTGTGTGTGTGTGTGTGTGTGTGTGTGTGAGTGAGTGCGAGAGAGAGAGAGAGGGACATGTGAGTTAGTGTATATTCTCACTTGCCTATACTCACTGTATGCATACTGTAGCCACAGAACATGTGCTGGCTGGAGGTGTGTCCCACTCATCCATTATTAAAAGGTTTAATCCCTATTCCCCCTCCCCCATCCCCCAAACCCTGCATGTCTGTGAGCTCAGATGGTATAAATCAAGGTCTGTGTGTGTGTGTGTGTGTGTGTGTGTGTGTGTGTGTGTGTGTGTTGTGTGTGTGTGTGTGTGTGTGTGTGTGTGTGTGTGTGTGTGCGTGTGCGTGTGCGTGCATGCGTGCGTGCGTGCGTGCGTGCGTGCGTGCGTGCGTGCGTGCGTGCGTGCGTGCATGTGCACAGGCCACAATTAAAGTACGATTAGGGCCAAGCCCTGTGGTTTGGCTGACTTCATTGGCCTGTATGATGTAACAAACGTAAGAAGAGATGAGCCACTTGCACCCTGCATATAGTGGTTGGCAGGTTGCACCCTGGCCCTTCATACCAGCAGTGGTTCCCAAACCTTTTCATGTCAAGGACCCACAACATGATACTCATCAGCCCACGGACCCCCATTAGAAAATATATGCCAAGGACCTCCATAAGAGAAGAGTTTTGCAGCTCTAGGAGTGCTTTTCAACTATTTTCATGTCAAGGACCCCCAGTTTGACATACATTAGTCTACGGACCCCCATTTAATGGCATTTATTTCTCTGAGACCCCGATTTATATTGTAAAAGTAAAACCAATGTTAATTTAGCTCTGAGAGTGTACAAATTGTACACAATCATTTGTACACTCTCAGAGTTACAGACCCATAAGGGACCCTTATTAATCGGGTCCATTTGTTCCAAACTATCATTTAACTGGGGACCCCCTGGAACTCCCTCAAGGACCCCTGGGGGTCCCCGGACACCACTTTGGGAACCACTGCTTTATACAGTAGGCCTACTTATTTTGGCCCCCAGGGCTGTGTGTTAGGCAGGCTGCTGTTTTTACTCTAGTAGAACTGTAGATCGTTTTATCTACAAGTAGAACTGTAGATCGTTTTATCTACAAGTTTTGAGGCACCAAAACATTGTATAACATTTTCCAATCTGTGTTTTTTTTTTTGTTTAGTTTTTTGCAAATGGATAGATGTTGAACATTCTTCATTGGTATGTATGTGTTACGGTTTATACTGTATGACTAAAACAGCCAACAGAAATTTTTTAAGTCTAATGTCGAAAAACCAACCATATATGTTTCACAATATTTGAATTCCAGTGCAACGTACGCTGCCCATACAGTATCCTGACATTTGAACCTCAGTCTGAAAGGTTTGAAGACATTTAAAAGCTTGTTGTTGGACAAAATTAAACACTCTCCACCAAGGAGGGTCCACTGTGCTATCTGCAATTATTGACTTTAAACATTGATTATTGATTATTGATTTTGAACATTGCATATTCAGACAAAATGGAGTAAAGACACATTTACCTGTCCTGCACGCTGCCAGACACACCTCTGGAATCTACAATCTATAATCCAGGAGTTCACTAACCTTTCCATGCCAAGGACCCCCAAATATTGCCATATACTGTAGGCTTCGGCTATACAGACCCCACATATTGTGAAATGGCTTAAAAAAAACAAAAAAACATTGTATTTAGTTTTACTTTCATTTTCCCTGCATGGCATCCCCATGTTGCCCCCCACCTTGACAAGAGACATACAGAGTCAGAGACATGGAACCTCTGTGAGTTCAACTGACTGTGAGGCAGTTAGACCACCGAGTCTCAGCCATGGAACCTCTGTGAGTTCAACTGACTGTGAGGCAGCTAGACCACCGAGTCTCAGACATGGAACCTCTGTGAGTTCAACTGACTGTGAGGCAGTTAACCACGAGTCTCAGCCATGGAACCTCTGTGAGTTCAACTGACTGTGAGGCAGTTAGACCACCGAGTCTCAGCCATGAACCTCTGTGAGTTCAACTGACTGTGAGGCAGTTAACCACGAGTCTCAGCCATGGAACCTCTGTGAGTTCAACTGACTGTGAGGCAGCTAGACCATCGAGTCTCAGCCATGGAACCTCTGTGAGTTCAACTGACTGTGAGGCAGTTAGACCACCGAGTCTCAGCCATGGAACCTCTGTGAGTTCAACTGACTGTGAGGCAGCTAGACCACCGAGTCTCAGCCATGGAACCTCTGTGAGTTCAACTGACTGTGAGGCAGTTAGACCACCGAGTCTCAGCCATGGAACCTCTGTGAGTTCAACTGACTGTGAGGCAGTTAACCACGAGTCTCAGCCATGGAACCTCTGTGAGTTCAACTGACTGTGAGGCAGCTAGACCATCGAGTCTCAGCCATGGAACCTCTGTGAGTTCAACTGACTGTGAGGCAGTTAGACCACCGAGTCTCAGCCATGGAACCTCTGTGAGTTCAACTGACTGTGAGGCAGCTAGACCACCGAGTCTCAGCCATGGAACCTCTGTGAGTTCAACTGACTGTGAGGCAGTTAGACCACCGAGTCTCAGCCATGGAACCTCTGTGAGTTCAACTGACTGTGAGGCAGTTAACCACGAGTCTCAGCCATGGAACCTCTGTGAGTTCAACTGACTGTGAGGCAGCTAGACCATCGAGTCTCAGCCATGGAACCTCTGAGAGTTCAACTGACTGTGAGGCAGTTAGACCACCAAGTCTCAGCCATGGGTCAGTGGAGCAAGAAGTAAAAGGCATGTATTCTACAATCTACATTTTACTTGAGAAAATAAAGTACAGAAGCAATAGCATCATAGAATACTTGTAGCTTGTAGATTTATTAACTATTTTCAAACTGAAAAATGGGGTAAATTGTGTAAAGTATATGTCACGGGGCAACCCGTGCCCTATATACAAACACACATGAAACTGTTTCCTATAACATGCCAGGACTATGGTTTTAAACTTTATTGAGATTGTAATCACTGATTGGTTAGTTGTCTCTCCTGCACTGCTGGTGGCATTTCCCTTGATGAGGAAGGGGCCAAGTGCAATGCAGGAGAGGGGTGTTCCTCCTTATCCTTTGATTATTTGTCATTGAGTTCATGCTTATTTATACTTGTTTAATTGTAACACATTATTGAGAATGTTTAGGTTACTGTTTATTCAAGGTGTTGTTGATGGAAGTATTTATATTAGTGTAGTATTTGAGAAGAAATGTGCTAATTGAGTCTGTGCCCAGTGGTAGGATCCACTCCTATTTAAAGGAGGCTGCAGGGACAGGCTAGTTGGTTAGATGAGGGCAATGACACAGGTAACATCCCTGAGGGAGAGCTACAGGGCCTTGTGTGATCAAGGTACAGCCTGAAGAGAGCTCTTATCCATTTGGGTTTTGTTCAGTAGTGTTTGCTCAAGTGTTTATTTCGATTTAGAAGCTTTTTTGATTTTAGAATCTAGATGGGTTAAGTGTACAGTAGCCTATATTTTACATGAATTATCTAAATCTGCAAAGTGGAAATACTCAAGTAAAGGGAAAGTACCTGAAAGCTGTGCTTGAGTAATAGTAATAGTAGTTCGGTATACTTTCCACCTCGGCCATGGAAGAAAGCTCACCCAAGGAGGTGTGGCTTATGTCCTCTCTGTGCGTCATTAGCTCCTCCCTCATGGAGTCACATGTTCACTGGTCCCAGGAGCTTCACATGGACAGGCAGAGCCACTATCACGACTCAATCTCTGATGACCCTGCATGTATCAGCATCTGAATGCTGGTGCATGCATGCATGCTCACGCGTGTGCACGTGAGCATACACCACTATTTTGCTGCAGGCCCTTACTACGAACATGTGACTCCAGATATATTTCAACACAGTTACATAACCCTCTCTCTCTCTTCCCTTCTGCTACTCCCTCCCTCCCTCCCTCTCTCCCTCTCTCTCTCTCTCTCTCTCTCCCTATCACCCCCCCACTCTCTCTCTCACTCTCTCTCCCTATCACACTCCCCCTCCCTCTCTCTCTCTCTCCCCCTCCCTCTCTCTCTCTCTATCACTCCCCCTCCCTCTCTCTCTCTCTCTCTCTCTCTCTCTCTCTCACTCCCCCTCCCTCCCTCCCTCCCTCCCTCTCTCTCTCTCTCTCTCACTCCCCCTCTCTCTCCCTATCACTCCCCCTCCCTCTCTCTCACCCCCCCCCCTCTCTCTCTCTCACCACACCTCCATCTCTCGATCCCTCTACTCCCCATCTCCCTCTACCCCTGCCCTTTGCATAATGACATGGTTGTCACATGATACCACAGAGTGACTGACATTAACCAAATAATGACACCCTAGCTTGTTCTTTTAAATTAAACGGTTCAGGGACGAGTGACATTTTATTTTAACATATGCTTTCGTTCACCTTTCTCCAATGCCGTGTAGGTGTGAGGCCCGAACTTCTAGTTCACTGAATTACTGTACACGTCCCCACCAAAGAGGTCCAGGTGTTATTTGTAGTTGCTATACTGTAACCATGTCCAGAAAGTCACATTAAACTTTTGGATTAATTACGAATTACCATTCTATAGGGGAAACACAAAAACCATATATATATATATATATATATATATATCGGTGCACTGTTTGAAAGTGCGGTTTGTATAATTATTGTGAACCCACAGACAGTTATTCTGTCCTAGAAGACAGAATAATACTAAAAAAAATACTAAAACCCTATTCTTAAAATCCTATCTAACTAACGGTAACTGAAACTGGTAAAAGAAAACAATCAATAACTTCTTAACAACTTCTGTCAAGTCACTTGTGCAAATAGCAAATAGCAGTCAATTGGGAATTAGCTCAGAATGTATAACAAACTAGAAAAAGTGCCCTTCTGGGCATAGGTCTTCCTCAGCCTAGTGGGAATATGTGTGCACAGTTTCATGGCAATCGGACGCTGCGTTGAGGAGTTGTGGCGATTTGTATTGTTCATGTGGCATTTCGTCCTCGGCCTAGTGGGAATGTGGGTGCACAATTTCACGGAAATCACGCGATGTGTTCATGATTTGCAGCATTTTGTTTGAAACTGAGCACTCCTGTGAACTTTGGAAGCCAATCTTAACCAATCAGGATGGAGTCTGAGAAATGTGAGAAAGGTTTCGTTGAATGGCTCTAGAGAGACTGTGTACCAATTTGCGTGATGTTTGGACAAAATCTGTAGGTGTACTGTGCAAAAACTTGTTTTGCACAAAGCGGCCTCCTGGTGGCGCTATAACAGGCCGTTCTGGAAAGTTTGGGGCAGAGGTTCATCGTTGGCATCCAGGGAGTGTGTGTGCAAAATTTGGCATCGACCGGGTTAACGGTGGCCGAGATTAGCTGCTCACGGACACACACACGCTCACGGACACACACACACACACACACACACACAGACACACGGACGGACGGACGGAGTGCAAAACATACTCTCCCCCCATGCCTTCGGCCTGGTGGAGACAATTAACAACCTTTTAAAGTGCTTGAGACGTCAGGGGGAAATCAGTCGTCGCTTCTCGTCTGCTTCTCGTTACTGTAACACACAACAACGAACACCAGTTCAACTGTTCGAGATAAGGTGACTCTACTAATGATGGTCCTGAAGAGTAAGACAGGTACTGCAGAGATCGGTTACTTTAAGTCCTCAATTAATTGAATTGAATTGCATTGAATTGAATGGGGCTATGGGGTGTTGTGCTAATTCGCTTATTTCCATCGCTCAAAAATATTTTTTCCCTATATATCCTCTCTTCATAATGTAAATAATATCCCAAGCGGCACACTTTACTACTTATTTCAATGGAAATAAGCGAATTAGCACAACACCCCATAGCCCCATTTAATTCAATTCAATTCATTGAGGGCTTATGGTAGGGGAAATAGCCAATAAGGAGTTTTTGCACAAAATAACACCTGGACCTCTTTGGTGGGGACGTAACAACTAGAAATAAGGTAAGAATGCCTTCTAGCATGGAATTCTCCTTTAACGGGGTGGCAGTGGATCAGGGGTAGAGTGGCCGCTTGGAAAGCAGAAGGTTCCCAGTTCGAACCCGGGCTCACCAAGAGTTAGTGTCGAAGTGTCCTTGAGCAAGGCTCTGAACCCCTAATTACTCCCGATGAGCAGGTTGGACCCTTGCATGGTTTCCTCCACCATCTGTCTATGAATGTGTGTGTAAATGGGTGAATGTAATGCACAATCTATATAAAGTGCCTTGGATAAATTTAAGGGAGCTGTATATAAATTTACCAACTGGCAGATGATTATAAAATATGTGTGTATTTCAGGTGTGGGAACCTTTCAGAAACATGCTATAATTTGTGTATGTACGTGTGTTTGTTCTGTCCCATAAATTCATGTGACATCTTCTTATACAGCATGTGAGCTACAGCCACAAACACAAAAAGAAGCCTTCAGGGGACATTAATGGTGATGAACTGGGTTTTGAATTACAGTCAGAATGTTTCACGTTCAATAACAATAATTCATGCCTTTACAACTCCAGCTCTCCCTTCAGCGACAACACCATAACATCTGTTTGTTTTCCAAAGATGGTATCACTCAATTAAGTCAAAGTCTTCAAAGTCAAGTATTCGGCTTCATCTTTCCATTTTAACTCAGCGACTCGGTGTTAAAACAAACATGCTCTGAAAATGCACACATCCCACCCACTGAACGGTACCGTTCCCGATCCAAGCCCGATACCACAATTTCTGTGTTAGCCGATACCGATACAGAATACCGATACCAGTGTTGTGATCTCGTGTTGTGTTTATAGCTATCTAGCTCTATATATCATGTTGTGTTTATAGCTAGCTATATCTCATGTTGTGTTTATAGCAGACTCCTCACTCATACAGTATGTCCACTTGCAGTTTGGGCAACTCGAAAGCAAACTCCACAACCACATGCCCCAACATTTTATTTGTGCCATACTGCCATAGTGTCAACCCCATACCCCTGTGTCGGATCGGTGGTTAGACTGGCATTGCCGATACCAATATGAACCGATATGACAAATAAGGGCCGATAACGAATACTTTTCCGATCTCAACTGAACGGCCATTCGGCTGCCGTGTTCAGTGGTCCGAATGGGTGGGCCGCCCTCAAACAAGAGCACGCCCTGACCCAGAAAAACATATCATGAGTATGGTGTGCAATTATGATAAATGTTGGTTTGTATGAATCCTAATTGACATGACTGGTGCTCTTTCAGTGCTAACACTGTTAATTCATGAATAGCAAAAGTTAAATTGTGTGTGCGGGTCATTAATAATTCAAAGTTACAACAGTGTTACAGAAGTGATGCAAGGTTTCATTCAATATCTGACTGATTTAAAGAGTCTTTCTTGAGAAATGATGCCGTTTATTTATGCTGTGCTTTAACACAAAATCATGAGGATAATTACAAACTAGAAAGGTGCAACTCTGGGGAAATGGACTGTACGCACTCAGAATAACTCTTCCTGCTTCCTCTAATAGGCTCTACGCACACAGAGTAACTCTTCCTGCTTCCTCTAATAGGCTCTACGCACACAGAATAACTCTTCCTTCTTCCTCTAATAGGCTCTACGCACACAGAATAACTCTTCCTCCTTCCTCTAATAGGCTCTATGCACACACAATAACTCTTCCTCCTTCCTCAAATAGGCTCTACGCACACAGAATAACTCTTCCTGCTTCCTCAAATAGGCTCTATGCACACAGAATAACTCTTCCTGCTTCCTCTAATAGACTCTACGCACACAGAATAACACTTCCTGCTTCCTCAAATAGGCTCTATGCACACAGAATAACTCTTCCTGCTTACTCTAATAGACGCACACAGAATAACTCTTCCTACTTCCAGGTGCTTCCCTATTGGCTCTCCTCAAATACTTATTTTGAATTAGGGGTACAATATTTAATGAAGGCTCTGTTCGTTTTAGTGTGCACTGTGCAGTGGTTCTCAAACCTTTTAATTTCAAGAACCCCCATAACTCTGAGAGTGTACACATGGACATTACATTTACACTCTCAGAGTTACACACTTGTATGGGACCATTTAAATTGCAACCCATTCAAGGACACTTTGAGACCCACTGGTGTAGCAGAGTGTTTCCTGAGCCAACATCAAGCCCCCAGTAAGGCTATCCAACGTTGAAGCTGCCACTACCTACTGGCGAAATGTGGAATTGCAGCACTTTCATGGAGGTGGACGGATGTTCATGGCGTCACGTGCGTAAGCCCAGACCTCAAAATACACACACACACACACACACACACACACACACACACACACACACACACACACACCCTCAGCTTTTGCACTAAATGTGACCTTAAAGTGTTGACAAGGAATGCTGTTGTGGAGATGTGCCCTGTATAGTTGCACCATGCACTCACTCAAAAACATCACGGAACTCCATCTTTAAGGCTAGACTATCCCTCCATCCAGGTGTAATATAATGTAGCCTAATATGTCTATTTTTGCAGTGAGTTCAAACAAAGGGTCATATGTAGATCATACACTAGCATAGCTTTACAGTATGTGCTCACAGGAGGTTACAGGGTGTATAAGACCATTTACAGTACGTGTTCACAGGAGGTTAGAGGGTGTATAAGACCATTTACAGTATGTGCTCACAGTATGTTACAGGGTGTATAAGACCATTTACAGTATGTGCTCACAGTATACAGGGTGTATATTATGACCATTTAGGAAACTCCCTGTGTCTCCCTATAAACAAATCAGCCCGCCTCAAACACGCCTGACTTCTCTCACTGCAATACATTTCAGCTTTTATGGCAATTCCAGGAAACTAAAAGGTCACAGTGGTGATTGATGTTTGCACGGTGATTTGCTATAGCCTTTAGTAAGGATCCTGAGACTGCCCAGTAAAGCCTCAGATATAGGCTACGGAGAATGAGACACATCACGGTCCTTTTACATCTGCAGCTTGATTCAAAGTAGAAATCTATGTAGGCTTTGAGAGACATGCATCAACGAAAACACACAGAATGGGAGGTCACGGTGTCAGTGTGTGATTACGCACTGACACCCACACATGTGCACACACACACACACACACACACACACAACCGCAATGGAAAATTAGCTCTGCAGGCTTTATTGCCTCGATCCCTTTGACAGATGCGTGCAACTAACTATATATCCATAATGCGTGCATTATTACATCAATACAGATGTCAATGCGCCAACCAGTCAAGTTTCTTTTCCTGCTACTGTAAACTGCATGTCATAAACTGTATTTGACGCCCAGGTGCAAAGCGTTCCATGATTGAGTGAACAGTAAATATTTGACGGCAGTAAACACGTGCAATGTGTGTGGATGTGGTGCACACCAGGGACGTGCACACATAGACATCAAAGGGGTCTCGAGCCCCTGCCCTTTTACCCGTCTGTAAAACACAACTGCCCTTTCCAGACCACGAATGCAGAATTTACTATGGTGAAAGAAATGCAAATGCAACTCCTTTCCTTTCCATGCCATACCGGAAGGCAGCATTCAGGAGAATAGCTTTTTTCCCCCCGAAGTCTCCTGAACTTGAACACAGCATTTGCGTTGAACAAATTTGTTCCTAAATGTCGTACAACGCATCTCCACTACAGCTAAAGAGTGCTGGGTGCCCCAAAAATAGAGAGCCCCAAAAATAGCTGATCTACAAGCTCTTGTAGATCTGCTATTTTTGTCCAAAAGTGCCTCTCTTATACAGGATTTGCGTGTGGATGTAGTGTGCGTGCGTGCATGCGTGCGTGCGTGCGTGCATGCGTGCGCGCGCACACACACACACACACACACCACGTGGCTCACTAACTTTATTACATAAAGGAGATTGGAATCAGCCTGGCAGTGTTCCAGTGTGTCCTCAGGCGACCTGCAGACTGTGCTGTTGTTTAGACCTGATTCTATACAAATCATGATCGACAGTTATTCTGAAAACAAAAACACTTATGGTTCTGTAATCAGTGGTTCTCAACCTATTTCATGTCAAGGACCCCTCAGAATTATATGTAATTGGCCGTGGACCACCATCTCAAAATATTTTGTTCCAGGGTCCCCCCCCCCTCCCATGCAGAATTGATTTGAGTTAAAAACGTTCACTCTGAAATACTATTATACTGTATATATTTGCACCACATTTTCACGATTTTTCAAAACTAGCAGATCTACAAGCTTGTAACGTGGCACCACCACGCAACAAGCTTGTAGATCTGCTAGTTTTGAGATCTGCTTGTAGATCTGCTATTTATCAACCGATGAAGTTTAAAATGAAAGTGGTTTAAAGCTATAAGGCGACACGGACGCGTCCGCACCGCAGGTCTAAATTGGTTAACATCAGTGGCAGAAGAAGTACTAATAGATTATTTAACTTGAGTAAAAGTAGCAATAGGCCACAATGCAGACATTAGCAGATATTGGCATGAAAATCCAGATTTCACACGTTCTTTGTAAGAATTTGTCATCATAAAAAAGGAGAACAATGGGATGCATTGTGAGATTGTATAGTTTGGCTGTTTTCAAAGAGCCAATTTAAAGTATAAAATAGCGCTTATGTTTTGTATACTAAATCTGCAAATAACGCAGAAACTAACGTTTTCAAAGGTGGAGTCAAAACTACAACATTGTGGAGAGCAAAACTTAGTACAGTAGGCTACTTGAGTAAATGTACTTGGTATTTTATGTAGATTTATAAAGCATTTCATGTAGTCTTATATAGCACTATATAATGCATTATGCATAGGTTCATTGTATAGACATTCCACTGTTATGTTCTTAACTTATGTATGATTCATGATAACTACTTTTTATACTGTATTGTCATGTTTTTTTGTTCTTGCTTAATGTAATCGCTCTGGTCTGCTAAATGCCTAAATTGTAAATCATAATACTTCTGTGCACTGGCATGCTAACAGCAAGATGCATTTCCCATACGCTAGGAAGCGGCTAATAAACAAACCTTTATTGGTGCTGTAAAGGCAGCTGTACAGTATAGCGTTGGTAAAAAAATATGTATCCATGACCTCGGTTGAACCAGCTGTGCTAGACGCAGTTGTTGGAATATGTAGATCAACAACATCTGGACTGTTGCACGCATTAGAGCTATGGACCAGAGCTACACTCCTCTGAGACACAGATGGAACTATACCATCTTAATATAATGAACATTTAAAGTGAGGATCAATTTATCTAGTTTCCAGTTATCCAGTGTCCACTTAATTCGATTTCCCTTTGTTCACCAATATCCCTAGTGGTGGTACAGTAGTATTGCATTATCCTATTATAGGTCTACTTCCTCACTGTCACGCCTGTCTAGTGTTTGATTGATTGATTGAAATATTTATTTTAATTGTATGCAGAATTACAGTACATTTCAAGCACACACACTCAATACAAAGACTGTTAACTGTGAGTGGAGGACCCAATTAAGCATTACACTTGTTTACAAGAGGGTCCACCTTGTTCAATGATCCCTTTGAGAACGGTTTTGAAGGAGTCAAGGGATTCACATGTCTTAATGACTGTTGGTAGGGCGTCTTGTACATGTGCATAACGCAACACATAACTCTATGGTCTTGTAGCTCAGTGGTTCCCAAACGTTTTCATGTCAAGGACTCCCAAATTGACACTCATTAGCCTGCGGACCCCCCATTTGAAAATATATGCCAAGGACCCCCCCCCATAAGATAACATTTCCACGGTTCTAGCAGTGATTTTCAACCATTTTCATTTCAAGGACCCCCAGTTTGACCTGAATTAGGCTACGGTCCCCCATTTCTATCTCTGGGACCCCAATGTATATTTTATTATTTTAAAATCAAAGTTAATTTAACTCACTAACGGGTCCATTTGGTTCCATTTGTACACTCTCTGAATTACAGACTCATAAGGGTCCATTTGGTTCCTAACTATGATTTAGCTGGGGACCCCCGGGAACTCCCTCAAGGACCCCTGGGGGTCCCCGGACCCCACTTTGGGAACCACTGTAATGTAGCCTGTCTCTTTTGGAATTGGGTACTTTGAAGGAATGACGTCGCCCTCAAGTGGACAATTGCAATATTGCAGCATTTGTGATTGTCAAAGTAGTAAATATGATGGTCATGTTTTGACATGAAACAAAAAATAAATGGCCGCGCGTCCCACCGTCCTTCAGTGTTTATAGCAGACTTATTGACTAATTAAATGTCGTTAAATGTTGTGTAGTGTTTTAATGGAACAAGCTCCCACTGTACCTTCGTCAGGCAGCCTCTTAGACATTTTTAAAGCACAGCTCAAGACCCACTTCTACAACATTGCTTTTAATTGATCTTTTATTTTTTGTTATTCATGTCTGTATTGCATTACTGCTTGTTTTTTAATGTCGTTGCCTTGCTTTTCTTTTTTTTTTCTCCATTGCTCTGTAAAGCACTTTGAGCTGCATTTCATGTCATGAAAGGTGCTATACAAATAAAGTTTTATTATTATTATTAATGTTAGTAGAAAAGCTTGCCTTAATAAGCTTAATTGCCTCTGAGTCACGCTTGTATAACAAGAGAGGGAGAGAGGCAGTGTGTGTGTGTGTGTGTGTGTGTGTGTGTGTGTGTGTGTGTGTGTGTGTGTGTGTGTGTGTGTCAGCGTGTGTGTGTGCGTGTGCGTGTGCTTGTGCGCGCGCGTGTGTGTGTGTGTGTGTGTGTGTGTGTGTGTGTGTGTGTGTGTGTGTGTGTGTGTGTGTGTGTGTGTGTGTGAGTGTGCGTGGGTGCGTGCGTAGGCTACTACATACGTGAGTTGTCCAACCACGGTTTGAATGGGGTTTCTAGGTGTAAGTAACCTCGCCTCACCACGAGTCACCAGGCTTTCCACCACAAGGTGTAAGTATTGTGATGTGCGTGCGTGTGAACACGGACTCATCAATGACGCCACACAGGCAGGTGTGGTAAACGAACGGGGACACAGCGATTGCATCATGCATTGAATTAAGGTGGTGAGTGGTGACTATAGGACGCCAGTATAAAAGTGACACTTATAGACGTTTGTGCGTCTAAGGAGGGGGGGGGGGGCGGTGAAGACAGGTAGTGAGGGGGAGCTATAGGTCAGCTAGCTGTCATAAGTCAGCAGGAGGGGAGAAGAGGGAGACTACACCTGCGGTCTCCTGTAGTTAGATAGAGGGGGCTTTAGAGAGTGTGTGCTCACTTTTGCTCCTCCGCAGACCTGCGATCTGAGAATGACCAGTCCTTCTTAGATCGCAGGTCTGGAGGGGAGGGGAGCTTCAGCCTTCAGTCAGTGGGTGCTTTTTGGCTTATTATTTTGTCAGTGGGTGCTTGTGCCCTCAAGCACTCCCGAAGTTGAATGTTAACTTGTCCGCACGTCACGTCGTCTGACACGCATCTCCCCAGGGAGTTGGACGGCGTCACAAGCAAAGACCCCGGGGGAGGGTCCGCCACCACGGCGAGTTAAGTACCCAGATAAAGAGACATACGTGTATCGTGTATTGCCGTATGGATGCACTGATTATAAAAAGAGACATAGTATCGCGTATGGATGCACTGATTATATAAAGAGACACTGTATCGTCGTGTATTGCCTGTATGGATGCACTGATTATTTAAGAGACATTGTATTAATATAGACCTGCAGTTTATACTTGGTTTTAATAGGGGTTAATGTTGATATACTGTTAATTCATACTTATTCTGCATTATGTAACTGTCGAGCATTATAAGGTCGCTCATTTGTAGCCTACATTGTTGTTGTCTGTGGTGCTTCCAGGGCTGATATTTATCCCTACAGTTGTAGGACGATAGAACCCACATTTATTAGTATACTATGTAGGACTATCATGCCAAAGTTTGTGCTATTTCCATATAGAATGCATTGGGCGTTTAAGTTAAATAACTCAGAAACTACAAAACATTTCCAAGTAAAAAGTTCCAGCATGTGTGTCTACAGTAAGCTGAATTATAAAAAGTGTGAATGGAGTTTCTAGGTGAAAGTGATTTTTTTTCCAATGAGAGTTATAGGACCTGTCATGGCTATTTGTTCACTATTGTGAGGTTTATTGTATATGACTAAGCGAGTTTCAACCGTGATTTATTCTGTAATGGTAGATGGTAAGAACTCAATTAATTTTTAAATAATACAATTCAGTGTACATTCAAGTCTATATTTTGATACATATCATGGGCACCAAGTTATATCAAAACAATGTCCTTGGATGTGTTTTTTATCAAAACTGTGTTTTTCTTCATAACAGATTTTTTAGATACATGCATGAATAGACAAGGTACTGGTGGTCAGACTATGTAAACACTGTGTAGGCCTATATATCAAAATGTGCGTTAGAATGTCTAATTTTATCCATCCAATAGCATGGTCATGACTGACCATGCTATTTATAGATGGCAAAATATGAGAAACTTAAAAAAAAAAATTAACTAGAAAACTCACCCTTTAAAATGAGATATGGCATGGGTATGTACGCCCAGCAAAAAAGTTATTTGGAAAATAAAACTTCAAACGGGCATAACCTTTTTGTTATCCTAGAAACACTACAGGAGTGTAAATGCAGGCTCTTTTAAAACTTTCTCTGAAGGTCTTTCGTTGTTGCACATTCACAAGTGGTTCCTGGCATCGGAAACTTAATGAGTGGTTCCTGGCACCGGAAACTTAATAATGAGTGGTTCCTGGCACCGGAAACGTAATAATGAGTGGTTCCTGGCACCGGAAACGTAATAATGAGTGGTTCCTGGCACCGGAAACTTAATAATGAGTGTTTCCTGGCACCGGAAACGTAATAATGAGTGGTTCCTGGCACCGGAAACTTAATAATTAGTGGTTCCTGGCACCGGAAACTTAATAATGAGTGGTTCCTGGCACCGGAAACTTAATAATGAGTGGTTCCTGGCACCGGAAACGTAATAATGAGTGGTTCCTGGCACCGGAAACTTAATAATTAGCGGTTCCTGGCACCGGAAACTTAATAATTAGCGGTTCCTGGCACCGGAAACTTAATAATGAGTGGTTCCTGGCACCGGAAACTTAATAATGAGTGGTTCCTGGCACCGGAAACTTAATAATGAGTGGTTCCTGGCACCGGAAATGTAATAATGAGCGGTTCCTGGCACCGGAAACGTAATAATGAGTGGTTCCTGGCACCGGAAACTTAATAATGAGTGGGACTGTTGCATGCGGGACCAGCGCAGCACCCTGTGAGTAGCTTGAGGCATCTGGCCACGTGATGCCCAAATGTGGAGATGACTGATGACATGATGACATGTTGAATTCCAAATATGGACTTCCACACTGGCCTCCGAGGACTACGATAATAATGGGCTACAGCTATACCTAAATATAGAGATATGATTGACATCATACTGACATAATACACGTGTGACATCATAAAGTTGAACCCCTGGCTGATATGAGGTGGTGTACGCAGGGAGGTACTTCACAACATGGCAGCAGAGAAGAAAAAAGGCAAGAAGAAGCCTCTCAGGTTTATATTCTCGATTGGCCTCATGGCCAACAGGCATCCGTCCAACGGGCTGGTGGACAACGCGGAGGATCCGGACCGGAATGGTTCCCCGGCCTGGCACGGAGAGGAGAGTGCACACCGGACCGCGCCTGTCAACCGCACCGCCCTGCCCACGGCGCCGCGCTCCACCCGCGAGCCCGACATTGTGGACCGCTCGCGGATCCCCCAGGGCCCGCCCTACACGGCCTTCCTGGGAAACCTGCCCTACGACGTCTCCGAGGACTCCATCAAGGAGTTCTTCCGCGGCCTGGCCATCGGCCCCGTGCGTCTGCCTCGGGAGCCCAACAACCCCGAGCGACTGAAGGGTTTCGGCTACGCCGAGTTTCACGACAAGGAATCCCTGGTGAAGGCCCTCGGTCTCAACGAGCAGCAGCTGGGAACCCGGAGGATCCGCGTGGACGTCGCCGAGCACTCCGACAAGGACAGGGACAACGGGCCTCTGGGCCGACGGGACCAGGCTGGCGGTCGCATGGCCGACATGTCCGACACAAGCGACTGGAGGACGCCGCGGCCCAGCGGAGCCAACGACAACGACGGACCTCTCAAGATGGAGCACGACGCCTTCGGAGAGCGATCAGGCAACCGTTACGAACCCAGGCGGGACAGCGATCGCAGCAGCAGGGATCGTGGCGACAACAGTGGAGGTTTCGATTGTCGCGGTGGGGGGGGTGCCTTCGGCAATGGCCACTGGCGTAGCTGCGATGACAAGCCTAGTTACGATCGCTACGGCAACCCGGATCGTTACGGTGACCGCGAGGACCGCTACGAGAGACGCGGTGACGACGGTAGCAGGTGTGAGGAAAGAGCTGGCGCTGCGGGCCAACAGAGGCCAAAGCTGAACCTGAAGCCATGCAGCAGGGAGCAGGAGGGGAGCGGTGGGGGGGACAGCCCCGCCCCAACCAGGGCCTCGTCCATCTTCGGAGGGGCCCGGCCGGTGGACACGGCGGCCAGGGAGCGCCAGATGGAGGAGAGGCTACAGAGGCAACAGCACGACGACGGAGGAGCCCGCCGTCCGCCCGACAGAAAGCCCAGAGACAGCAGGGATCATCCTCCCAGAGACCGGGATCCTCCCAGCTGGCGCAGCAGCAGTGAGGACACCGCCGAGCGTCCCCGCACAGGAAACGAGTCTGCGCAGCCGGGAAGTGGTTCTGTAAGAGGCTCGCTGTGCCGCGAGAGCGACTTCTCCGCTAAGACCGACTCCTCTGCTATGATGGAATTCTCCGCTAAGACCGACGCACTCGGTGCGAGGGGACACGAGCCCTCGTCTCCCGGACCCTCCTCCTCCCCCCATCCCGCCCCCTCCGACGCCTCCTCCAATAAGGAGCCGCCACTCGGGGGGACGATGACGCCTGCCCCGCCTCCCAAGAGGAACGCCTGGGCCAACAGGCGAGCTGTGCTCGGCGCCAGACCCTGCGATGGACGCGGACAACCTCCCCTCTCGGCGGCTCCCCCCAAGTTTAGCTCCACCGACGGTTCTGTAGAGCGAGGATCTGGAAAGGAAGTTCAACTGAGCCAGTAGATGTGCCACTTTGATGAGCAACTCATCAAAGTGGTGGTCACTCATGGAAGCCTGTGAGGGTCAGCAGAGAAGAAGCACAGAATGGGGGTAATCCATCATAGTTATAAATTATAATAATAGAACTTGCATGGAGTTGAATTCTCCTCCGATCCACTCACATGGAGTTGAATTCACCTCCCATCCACTCACATGGAGTTGAATTCACCTCCCATCCACTCACATGGAGTTGAATTCACCTCCCATCCACTCACATGGAGTTGAATTCTCCTCCGATCCATTCACATGGAGTTGAATTCTACTTCCATCCACTCACATGGAGTTGAATTCTACTTCCATCCACTCACATGGAGTTGAATTCACCTCCCATCCACTCACATGCATTAACCATCACTGCTCCTAGTTATGGCCCCCGAGCCAGCCATAACATGGACGTACATGCATTAGACAGCATTTGTCCTTCCACTTCAATGAGCATTATGTAATCTCATGGACAGCTGTGATTAAAATTACCATCTGTCAGAAGCATGCAGCGATGATTTACGATTTACAATGATTTAGGTGCATCCATGCCCCCAGCAAGGCCTCCTCTGCATGCCATGTACCCGTCAAGCCCCCAACAAGGCTGACTAGCGTTGAAGTTGCGAGATGTAGTGGGGAAAGGTGGAACTGCAGGCGGGCCCATGCATTTATGACGGGGAAACCCTGCGCCGCCGCTGAGGTTTAACATTGAGCGCTCATTTGCACTTGCGCATTTGACCACCAAAATGTGGTGGTCAAACAGGAAGTAGAGCGTTCTTCCGGGTGCTTCAAACAGGAAGTAGTGCGTTCTTCTGGGTGCTTCAAACAGGAAGTAGAGCGTTCTACAGGGTGCTTCAACCAAGGTTAATTAAATAAGGTTAGGAAGCGAAGACCGTACGGTGGACTCCATGTTGCTCCATGGAAGGAAATAAACATGCTCAATGGGCTATATGCAGCCAACACTTCCGCTTTCAGCTTCCTTGGTCTCGATTGCGCATGTTTCTTTCCTTCCATGGAGCAACATGGAGTTCAACCAGAAAGTAGAGCGTTCTTCCGGGTGCTTCAAACAGGAAGTAGAGCATTGTTCCGGGTGCTTCAAACAGGAAGTACAGCATTCTCCCGGGTGCTTCAAACAGGAAGTAGAGCGTTCTTCCGGGTGCTTCAAACAGGAAGTAGAGCGTTCTTCCGGGTGCTTCAAACAGGAAGTAGAGTGTTCTTCCGGGTGCTTCACACAGGAAGTAGAGCGTTCTCTCGGGTGCTTCAAAACGCCACTGAGCACAACTTCCATTGAAATGAATAGCGGGGGCCGAAGCTGTCGCTCCCGGTCCCCTCCTCTATCCTTTATAACTCTATGGTACCCATGCAATAACAACTAGGAGACGTGATGTCATTGACCCATCCTATAACAACTGGAGCAGTGATGTCATTGACCCATTCTATAACGACGACGAGCAGTGAGCAGCCATCCCGGTGCTCGGGGAGCAGTAAGACGTTAAGAGTCTTGCTCCGGGAGGGACAAAGATGGACACATTGCTGGCCTGACCTGGACGACCCCGGAGCTGGGTGGGCCAGCCCAGGCGGGTTCACCAACCACCACTCAGCTGTGGATGGTCTATGGTCTCCCCCTAGTCTGGGTAGCATTCTATTTCGGGTTTATGATCCGGTCGGGAGCGGATGGTAACTTCCGCCATGTTGTAGTCATCTGGCAGGAAACCACAAGATGGAATCAGTACTATGAATGGGTACTTCTGATTCCGCCTTGTGTGATCCTGCCAGATGACTACAACATGACATAAATTACCATCCTGATGACTACAATTCAGTGACTACAACATGACGTAAATTACCATCCTGATGACTACAAATCATTGACTACAACATGATGTAAATTACCATCCTGATGACTACAAATCATTGACTACAACATGATGTAAATTACCATCCTGATGACTACAAATCATTGACTACAACATGATGTAAATTACCATCCACCATCCCCAGGCGGGCTCACCAACCAACCACTCAGTATAGGGCTCGACTCCTACATTCCAATGCTACATTTTTTGTTTGTTTTTGGTGGGGATGGGGCGCGGGAATAGCAATATGAATATAAAGTAATCACACTATAATAAATACATTTAATACAAGATGTATTTATTTCAGCCAGATGACGTGTTACGTTACATTGTCATTTACTGCCCTAAACAATCATTAAAGTCCACTAACCCTGAATCGTACCTTAGTTATGTCACCATCTGCAGCCAATAAGGGACCACCGTTCTTACCCCGACATACATACATACACACACAAACACACACCCAGCCGATCACCAAATTTACCTTAGTTACGTCACCATCAACAGCCAATAAGGGACCACCGTTCTTACCCACGTACCTTATCATCAAGAATGGTGGTCCCCGACATACGCAGCTGATTACAGTATAGGCCTATTTGCGTGCTCTGCTTGCGCAGGTACTTATACCAAGTATATTTCATAGAAGAGTACTTATACCAAGGATACTTCATAAAAGAGTACTTATACCAAGGATACTTCACAAAATAATTATATTTAATGCTTAAGATTTTCAAAAACAAAGTAAATATAACTCCACTTATGATAACTACTGTAGGGATTGAGCTTGTTATTTTTTAGCGATTACGAGCAAGTTATTGATCTGCGGTCATCTTGCCAGCAAGGTGCTAACTGCAACTTCCCATAGACAGCTTATTCATCCAAACAGAAAAGTCCTATCTAAATTAAATTAAACAACGTCGAACTCACCAGCTGTACGAAAAGCTTGAATTATCCTCTTTCAATCTGTAAACTTCATAGAAATCCACTGTAGACCTATTACTTGTTACTTCCTGTCAAGAAATTCCTTGCAGGTGATTTTTCTTTCCAAGTATTCAGTTTGGAAGCGCTCGTTTTCAGTAAAGCAACATCCTGCTGCCTCCTGCATTTTGTGCAAATTCAAAACATGTGGAACGCAGGACTGTTGAGTGATATCCAACGAGCACTCCCAAACTGACACTTATGAAAAAATTCACACCTGTGTGAACTGAGTGGTGCAATCCCCCCCCCCCCCCCCCTCTCTCTCTCTCTCTCTCTCTCTCTCTCTCATTAGCAGCACTGTCCCTCTCTCTGTTTCTGGCGCCCCCTACTGGTACTAATAAGTCATATACTCGTGCTCAGATACACACGCACCACTTGCACCACTCAAAAATAACCTGCATAGAATTTCTTGACAGGAGGTAGCTCATAACATCTTTGGTGGATTTTTATGAAACATAAACTTTACAGATAGAAAGAGGATAAGTCAAGCTTTCTGTACAGCTACAATGATGGTGAATTTGACGTTGTTTAATACAATTAGATAGGACTTTTCTGTTTGGATGAATGGGCTGTCAATGGGAAGTTTACTAGTTTGCAACTTGCTGGCAAGATGGCAGTGGTCTGAATATTGCCGGTCTGAATAATGCGTAACGCGTTGTTGTGAGCTTGTAAATCGGCTATTTTCAGCAAGTGTAAAATATGTCATTACGACGGCATGAAGGCCCGCAAAAATACATTTTAATCGACTAAAATCACATGACATTTAGTCAACTAAAACTAGACACACTAAAACATTCCAGGTGACTAAAATATGACTAAAACTAAATGAAGTTTCAGTCCAAAGACTAAATGACTGTACTGTACTGTACTGTACTGTACTGTACTGTACTGTACTGTACTGTACTGTACTGTACTGTGCTGTGCTGTGCTGTGCTGTGCTGTAGGCCTAACTGCAGGAGGAAATGGACCACAAAACATCCTCAGTAACACCCCCCCCCCCTCTTTCTCTCTTTTTCTTTCTCTCTCTCTTGATCTTTACAGCAAGTTTTGATTTAGTTTTAGCCGTCGTGTATTGAATATTCATATTTTAGTCATCTAAAAAGTTTTAGTTTTTGTCTATTTTTAATCGACTAAATGTGCAGTATTGATTTTGTCGACTAAAATTATTTTTGTCAGGTGAAACCTAGCCTCTGAAACCCAGACGTTTTTTATTCAGGTGAAACCTGACTAGTGAAAGCTCATGAGTCATACTGAGGAGCTAGTCATGATTCGCTGCCACACAATTCAATTCAATTTCAATTCAAAGGGCTTTATTGGCATGAGAAAACATACGTTTACATTGCCAAAGCAGAAAGAACAGTACAACAATACAGCAATACAATCAAAACAAAAACAAAAATTATGTACTTTGTCAGATTCTTCAATAGATCAACTTCTATGTACCAAGATCACTCGATGCAAGTATAGTGCAGGCATATACACAATGATTAGTCTTTACGGTGGTTGTGTTCCATTTGATATCCTTCTCCTATCACAGCAACTCACAAATCTTGCTGCTGTGTTTGCACATTGTTGTACTTCGCCCAGCATATATGGGAGTTTTTTGTCATTGGTCATGTTTTCAAAATCTCCGTGTGTGGTTGTAATCTGTGGGAAGTATGTGTCTCTGATGTCTTGGTACAATGGACAGATGGTTAGGAAGTGTAGCTCGGTTTCCACTTCATTTAGTGTGCAGTGGGTGCATAGTCTGTCTTCCCTCGGGATACAGGTCTGCCTATGACGGCCTTTCTCGATCGCGAGACTGTGCTCACTGAGTCTGTACCTAGTTAAGATTTGTCTTTGTTTTGGGTCGGTCACAGTGCTCAGGTATTCTGCCACTGTGTATTCTCTGTTTAGGGCCAGATAGCATTCTAGTTTACTCTGCTTTTGTGTTGCCACTTTCCAGTGTGTCAGATAGTTTTCCTTTTGCTGTTTTATAATTTGGTTTAGTCCAATGGGTTTTCTATCTCATGGCTCTGTTTGTGTTTGTGCCCGGAGTTCCAGGGCCAGCTGGCTGAGGGGGCATCTCTCTAGAGTTTCACTGTGTGTGAGTGCCTTGTTATGGAGTGCATCTAGGTCACTTTCTTTTAGGTGGTTGTAGAACTTAAGTGCTCTCTTTTTTATTTTGATTATGAGTGGGTATCGTCCTAATTCTGCCCTGCATGCATTATTTGGTGTTTTTCGCTGGGTACGGAGAATGGATTTGCAGAATTCTGTGTGTAGGGTCTCGGTTTGGTGTTTATCCCATTTTTCAAGGTCATGGTTTGCTAATGGTCCCCAGATCTCGCAACCATAGAGGGAAATTGGTTCTATCACAGAGTCCAGTATTTTAAGCCATGTTTTAATTGGGATGTCTATTTTGATGTTTCTTTTGATGGCATAGAATGCCCTTCTTGCCTTGTCTCTCAGGTCCTTTACAGCTTGGTTGTAGTTCCCTGTGCTGCTGATGTTTAGGCCAAGGTAGGTATAGTTTTTTGTTTGTTCTAGTGGGATTGTATTTAGGAAAAATTGGTGGTTTTGGCGGCTGGGCCTTTTTTGAAATATCATGATTTTAGTCTTGGTTAGGTTCACTGTCAGGGCCCATGTCTCGGAGAATTTGTGTAGGAGATCGAGTTGCTGCTGTAGTCCTTCCTTGGTTGGGAACAGCAGCAGCAGGTCATCTGCGTAAAGTAAGCATTTGATTTCTGTGTTTGCCAAGAGGATGCCTGGAGCTGTAGACTGTTCTAGCGTTTTTGCTAATTCGTTGATATATATGTTGAAGAGTGTTGGACTCAGGCTGCATCCCTGTCTAACTCCACGGCTTTGGGGGAAAAAGTCTGTGTGCTTTTCGCCTATTTTGACTGCGCATTTGTTGTTAGTGGACATTGATTTTATGATGTCATAGGTTTTCCCCCCAATGCCACTTTCCAACAGTTTGTACATCAGACCCTCATGCCAAATTGAATCGAATGCTTTTTTGAAGTCGACAAAGCAGGAGAATATATATAATTAAGGCCTTCTACTGCCCTGTTTACACTTTCACTGTTTTCTTTAAAGGTTTTTTCTAGGAACTGGTCCAGTTGTGATTGGACTTGTTTTTGTCTAATAGCATTTTGGAAGGCTTCTGCGCTATGTTCCTTCCATTTGTAGCGTTTTCTTATATTGTGTAGTTTGTTTGGCGTTTGTTCTTTGTGTCTGTGTGTTGCTCTGTTTAGATAGGCTGTGGTTCTGTTGTGGTCTGACAGGGGTGTTTGCGGGCTGACTGTGAAAGCTCTGAGAAATGCCAGGTTCATGTCAGTGATGAAGTAATCTACCGTGCTGTTTCCCAGGGATGAGCTGCATGTATATCTACCGAAGGAGTCCCCTCGGAGTCTACCGTTAACGATGTACAGACCCAGTGAGCGACAGAGTTGTAGTAGTTGTGACCCATGTTTGTTTGTTGTTTTGTCGTGGTTGAATCTCGGGGGACATGTTGGGGAGCTGATGTTTTCCCCTCCTGGTAAGTGTTTGTTTCCCTGTGTGTTGAGGGTGTCAGGCCCATGTCCTGTTCTGGCATTTAGGTCTCCACAAACTACAATGTGACCTTGTGCCTGGAAACGGCTGATATCCTCTTCTAATGTGGGGAAAAAATCCTCTGTAAAGTAAGGGGATTCAATTGGGGGGATGTAGGTAGCACACAGGTATACATTATTTTCGGTTGTGGTAAGTTCCTTGTTTATTTCTAGCCAGATGGAAGAAGTTCCAGTTTTGACTAGCTTAATGGAGTGGATTAGTTCTGATTTGTACCATATTAGCATACCTCTAGAGTCCCTTCCCTGGGTGACTCCTGCCAGCTTTGTAGATGGTACCACAAGTTCTCTGTAGCCAGTAGGACAGCCAGTGGGGCCATCCCCTCTGTGCCATGTCTCTTGTAGAATAATGATGTCTATGTTTGCAATCTCTTTGGCAAAGTCTGGGGTTCTGCTCTTGATGCCAAGGGCAGTCGACCTCAAACCTTGTATATTCCAGGATGATATAGTGAGTGATTTGTACTCCATTGTTCACATTGTTCTTACATTCCAGGGGTTCTGCCCTGGGCCCATGCTGAGTAGAAATCCCTGAACATCTGCTCGATGCTGTGTGTGTTGGGGATGGCTCTGGTCATCGCCTGTGCGTATATGTGTATGGTTGGAGAGGGAGGGGGAGAGTGGGCGGTGGTGCGACTGATGCAAGAGTGTATGGGATGGACATCAGTGGTATGGGTGAGCTGTGTATGTCATGAGGTCTGGGTGGAGCGGTGGGGGTGGGCATCAGGGGTGTGGATGGGCTACCCTGGAGTGTGGTATGAGGTCTGGTTGGAGCGGAGGGGTGTCTAGGAGAGGGTCTGCCTGGTGGATAGGGGTGATGTCATCAGGTGGCCCGATAAAATATCAAATGCCACACACACTGCTGTCATGTATTGGTTACTCAGGTCACATGACCAGGAAACAGGTAACAGGAAGCAGGTAACAGAAATATTTAGAGACACACAATGTTATGTAACGTAATGATAAAACACATGTAGGGTGTCTATACCTCCTGTTCAAACAAATGTTTCAAAAAGGAATGAAGTTCAATCTGGCAGTGGTTCCCAAAGTGGGGTCTTTGAGGGAATTTCAGGGGGCCCCCAGCTAACTGATAAATAGGAACCAAATGGACCCTTAAGGGTCTGTAACTCGGAGAGTGTAAAATGGAACTAAATGGAGTAATGGACCCTCATGGATCTGTAACTCAGAGAGTGTAAAATGGAACTAAATGGACCCGTTCAGGTCCATTTGAGACATTAGACAATAGACACACATAATACACTGGTAAGTACAGTGTCCATATCAACACTGCATGCCAGCTGCAATCACACGCACGCAAACATGCACACACTGTGACACACACACACGCACGCACACACAGGGGGTCCAGACGCACGCACAAACGGATGCACACATGCACACAGACACCCCCACACACATGCATGCACGCACTCACACGTACGGACGTGCGCACACTTCCACAGGTGGCTCTGGTCTGTCGCTAATAGAATTGCATAAAAAAACAAAGACTGAGTACTGGGGAGGTGGTCTGACGCAGTTCCGGCCCTTCCGGCCCTCGCGCGCTGTGTGTGTGTGTGTGTGCATGTGCACATAGTGTAGCCTATATCCTCAGTACAATAGTTGGCAGGGTGTGGTGTCTCCGGTCAGGCTCTGTGCGTGCGTGTCTTTGGTCAGGGACAGAACTTGGACAAAGGAAACCTGGAAAAGGTCATGGATGTTTTTTAGTGCCGGGCAGAATGTGTTGAACGCAACATTAAAAAGAAAAACAGTGACTTCTAAACAAGAAATGATCACAGTGATATTTCTCAGGTGAGAGCTCTTATTATTATTATTACTTGCGCAAGCAGAGCGCACAAGTAATAGTTTTCGTCCAGTGCTTCGATGCGTATGTCGCCGTTTGATGTGTATGCGCCGTGCCAGCATATGATGTAATGACCACTTGTGCTTTATATGGCAGTGGTGTCAGATTACATACATGTATACATAGGGGCATTACCTTTAATCCTCCCGACACTAAAACATATTGTCATTACGTCACCATCGAAAACCAATTACACCCTGGCATTGGGTCCTTTAGCCACATCTTTATTATGTCATCATTGAGAGCTAGTTATACCAGTTATATACCAGCTATAATCTAGCTATTAATTCACCGAAAAATGTCAGTCAGTCAGTCAGTCTGTCTGTCTGTAGCCTACACTTCCTTATATTAACCTGACTCCGCCAGATGTAGAGAGTAGAGCGTAGAGAGTACTCTCTACTGCCCCATCTGGCGAACATAATTTGCTGTTCATATATTCAGAACGGGTAAGGACTAGTAATTCACAAACAAATCAGCAGCTAACTAGACGAGCGTAAACTGCTGTTTGAAGAACATCCCACTCCACTGACACATGCCGACTGTATTTGAACGACTATATTAAACGGGAGACGACTCTGGCAAATACTGTGACATGGTCATGCTGGATCTCCAAAAGCCGTTCGACACTGCAAATCACTCAATTCTCCTGGACAAGCTGAAGGCGGTCAGTTTTGACAGTGCATCATTAACACATTGAGTACGCCGACTGCCTTCAAAATATAGGCTATAGAATACCGGAGGTGTCTGATCGCTTTTACTTTGAAAGCCATGAACCGGAAACACTTTCCTAAAAAAGTTGACTTTACAAAGTGACCTCAACATCCCCGATCATCTTAATATATTGTTTTACGCTCCAAAAAGCGTTCATATTTTGCGGGAGAGACGGATGAGGAGCAGAAAATAAGCGCCAGCATATCGCTCTATTCATCACCACGGAGAGCGCCCTGGATTAGGAGCTACGAGTCATTCTTTCCGTCTCGCTAACGTGGAAGTCAATAATAAGCTAATAGTTGCACTGAGCGTTAGCATACGGCAAGCGAAAAGCGAAATGCCAAAAAAATAAATAGGAAAAATTCTGAATATTAATATCTCGCCCCGCATCGCTGGGATGTCGCTAGGACGTCCTCAGACGTCCTTAGAACTCTACTCTACTCTATCCTATGACGTTCTCAGGCGTCCTACGTGCTGTAAGTGTTAAACTGGATGAAATCCTACCTGGAGGGAAGAGAACAATTGGTTGACATCAAAGGAACCATGTCCTCTCCCCTCCCAGTGAACTTTCAGGTTCCCCAAGGAAGCATTCTAGGTTCCTACTTTACTTTAACGGCAATGAATGCTGCCTGTAACTGCAAATAGTGTATGTATGTGATGTATTGCCATGCTTTTTGTTCTTGCTTAATGTAAATCGCTCTGGATTAAGAGCGTCTTATAAATGCCTAAACTGTAACATGATCTATGTCGTTACGTTCTACACTGAAGTGTCACATGATCTGTGGATCTGAGGCCAGCTGGTGTCAGTCAGAGCCGTAGCAATGCCCGATACTTGATCAGCGAAGCCGATCAATAATGCATATGGTACGAGTATGGGATCAGTTAGCCTGTTGGGCAGCATTGGTTACTAGAACACACACATGTATGGCTGTCGCTGATAGCTCGCCGATAGGCACAGAACCTAGTGCAGTGGACATCCTATGGCTGGCAAGAATGTCAAATTTTCCTTTTGCAGCATGTGACATGTCAAATTGGGGTTTTTCATGATTCTGAATCCATTCCAAGCATTAGCTTTGCACAAAATATACTCCTTTAATTGGGCTAAAAGCAGCCATGATGTCTATGGCTGTTATTAGCCCAAGGAGTGTTTTTATGCAAAACGGATGCTTGGAATGGATTCAGCATCATGAAAACACCCTAGTTTGACATGACACATGCTACTTAAAGCAAAAGGAAATATTTGCCTTATATTGGATGTCTATGGTGGCCATAATGTACAGGCCATTTTCAACACTTTCCCCTCAGACAATTCCAGGCAACTTTTTTTCTGTTATTCAGGATATATTGAAGATACAAAATCAGCTGAGTTTGCTTTTGTTGCAATTAGATTGAGGTTAATCCTGTATTTTCTATAGAGTTCCTGTACTATAGAAGTCTGCCTCGCTACAAGGTCAAACAACAGTTCTCACAGATACCATACGCTGGGTATTCTGTGGCAAACGGGAGAAAACAATCCTTTATCTATAAACGCTGGCTCCATAGCTAAACCAGAGACACAGTGGATAGGAAGAAAATAATTAGGTGGGACATAGGACATGAAGAATACAGGTCATAGGGTACATGAAAACTCCATTCACAAACAACAAATCTACAAACAACCACTCGCGCCTCAACAAGTGGTAACTGTGTTGTTCCCAGGTGTAACATAACAACACATTCGGACAGTCTGCCTTCTCAGTAAAGGGAGCAAACTTATGGAACTCCTTGCCTACGGTCTTAAAACTAGAGACGGATGGTAATGTGTTCTATAGAGGTCTCAAACTATGGTTGAAATCAGATCAACTGTGCTCACATGTATAGCTCCTGACTGGTCACGAGAATGATTATGTTTACTTTTGTACTGGAGGTTATGTAATGTGTACTGTAACTTTGCTGTAAATTTCACTTGAATGTACTTCTTATTGAATGTACTTCTTATTTTTAGATTGGGTGTTCTTTTAACTTTGTATTTTCAGAAAAGTCTCCTATGGACAAGTGGTGAAAACTAGCACTCGTGCTAACACACTGTAAATGATGCATCTACAAGTTGTACAATTGTGCAATGAGCAATGTGATTGTTATGTCCATATCAAATAAATAAACATAAACATAAACAAGTCTGAAAATACCCATCAGTCCCAGAGATAGAAATGCCATTAAATGGGGGGTCCGGAGACTAATGCATGTCAAACTGGGGGTCCTTGAAATTAAACTGGTATGGGGGTCCATGGTATATATTTTCAAACGGGGTGTCCGTGGGCTAATTAGTGTCAATTTGGGGGTCCTTGACATGAAAAGGTTTGGGAACCACTGGCCTAGTGCAGGCTGGGCTTCTCAAAGTGGGTGCCATAGCACCCTGGGCAGCCGTGACTCAAGTCCAGCGGTGTCTCATATTTCTTGTATATATTTTGTATGCTAAATAGTCTAAATTAAACCCATGTTACGTATAGACCTTTTGTGTCAACTGTCTGTATTATTTTATATAAGTAGTCACGCTTCGCGTCGGTGGTTAATCTCCCTTTCGGTGAATTATCTCCCAACAATGACCAAAGTTCCAACGACATCGATTTCAAATGTAGCTTTAGTAAAATAATAAAAAATAGAGTAGTATAAAGTCAGACAGAAGTGTTGCAGCAGCCTAGTTGTTGTGGACCGCACAGCTGCAGGAAACATGATCTCTCTCTACATGTGTGAAACATGACGAACGTCTCTTCTTCCCCAGGGGACTATAGACTATAGTCTAGTAGCAAACATTATTAGGGACCAAGAAGTCACGAAGTGACTTTGGTCACAAATAGCTGTTCTGGCTGAACCGTGCATGCAGTCGGTTTTCACGAAACACAGGAATCTGGTAGAGGGCCATGACGTGACTATGCGAAGGGTGGCGCTATAGCACTGAATTGAAAACTTTGAATGTGCATATCTCATGAACCGTTTGACTGTTGGCAATGACACTTTGATACACATATGTGTCTCCTCATGCCGAACAACTTTCGTGTTCTGACTTTTGACTTCTGACCTTTAGATCACCCGCCATTTTGAATTATATGAAAAACAGTTAAAATGTATCTCCTCCCAGGATCTTTGATCAAAATGCACGAAAACTTCTACACGTCAACGTTGGACCTATACGGACAAAAACATCGGGGGGGGGGGGGTTATATATATATGGGGGGGGGGGGGGGGGGTTTATATATATATATATATATATATATATATATATATATATATAAAATATAATAAATATAAATAAATATATATATTTAATATATAGTAAAACGTCTTTGAAACCAAGCACATTATACTTTTGACAGAGTAAAACTTATTTGAACCCAATATACGTTTAAAAACACAGCACTCAAATAACTTTAAAGAGAAAGAAAAGGACAGAGACAGTGCCTCAGTTTCATCAATTTATTTTTGAAAACTCATTTACAAAATATACCACACACATGTTCAATTTGTCAATGCAAAGTAATACTTAAAAAAAAGGAGTTGTAAAAACAAGAACAAAAATATTTGCCACAATACAATGGTCTTAAACTTGAGCAATTTTGTACAAAAAAAAAGAAAAATCATAAAAAAAATGATTAAAAAAAAGAAAAGAAAATATGTTTGGCAAGTTCTGTCTTAGTGTGAACCTTGATTTGGTAGCTTAATTCCAGTCCTTTTTCATTAGTCTCTTTTCATTAGACTCTCTACCAGGTAGAGAGTCATGCCAAATAGCACTGAAAGCAGTCTTACTCCAATAGGTCAAAGAGGGGCACTATGGCAATTATTTTGAAAATGAAACCTTTGAACAGGCATAACTTATGCCTCGTTTGTCCAAAAGCACTTGTTTCCACTTGTTCCTTGACTCATGTGTCACTTTGATCAGTAAGCTCCGCCCTCAGATTTTCTGCCACTTTGAGCAGTTTAAAAAACACTCATACCTGATTTTCTGCCTGGTTTTCTGAGCAATTTGCATGAAATGTTCATTGTCTCCGTGTAGCTCAGTCAGTAGAGCTCTTGTCTTCGGACCACTAGGTTGTGTGTCTTATTTGCGCATAGTTGTTCTTATTTATTGTCTTCTTTCTTGTTCCAGCCTTATCGCTGCTTTCAGCTATATTTATCACATTATTATAGACTAGTCTACAGTAGTAGTAAACATTATTATTACATTATTATAGACTAGTCTATAGTAAACATTATTATTACATTATTATAGAGTAGTCTATAGTAAACATTATTATTACATTATTATAGACTAGTCTCACGTAGCCAGACAACTATTCCACAATCTCCAAATGTAGAGTCTGGAACTACACCTCCAGAAATCCGAGTAAGCTAAGCTGCCATTTCCGTTCACGAAAATATATTAAACTAAAAAATAAAATCAAAAAGCTCTACAAACACTTAATATCTTTAGAGCTTGTCTTTTTATTTCCTTTTCTGCTAAGCAACAAGCATTTATATTTTACTCATGATCAGAGCTTCCGTTGCTCCAGACTGTATGACGGGAGCATTTATATTTTGCTCATGATAAGAGCTTCCGTTGCTCCAGACTGTATGCCGGGAGCATTTATATTTGACTCATGATCAGAGCTTCCGTTGCTCCAGACTGTATGACGGAAGCATTTATATTTTACTCATGATCAGAGCTTCCGTTGCTCCAGACTGTATGACGGGAGCATTTATAATTTACTCATGATCAGAGCTTCCGTTGCTCCAGACTGTATGACGGAAGCATTTATATTTTACTCATGACCAGAGCTTCCGTTGCTCCAGACTGTATGACGGAAGCATTTATATTTTACTCAATTTACAATTTACAATTTAGGCATTTAGCAGACGCTCTTAATCCAGAGCGACTTACATTTAAGCAAGAACAAAAGCATGGGAATACATCACATAAAAGCATTTATCATGAAACATGCGTAAGCTAAGAAAGTAACAGTGGAATATCTATATAATGAAACTATACATACACTATACATATAAACTATACATATTTACTACTATGCTATACATATGTACTATGGCGTGCTATGACTATATACAATACAATTATAGTGCTGTCTACATAACATGCTATAAGTCTGTGTCAAATGTCTGGAACTACACCTCCAGAAGTCCGAGTAAGCTAAGCTGCCATTTCCGTTCACGAAAATATATTAAACTAAAAAATAAAATAAAAAAGCTCTACAAACACTTAATATCTTTAGAGCTTGTCTTTTTATTTCCTTTTCTGCTAAGCAACAAGCATTTATATTTTACTCATGATCAGAGCTTCCGTTGCTCCAGACTGTATGACGGGAGCATTTATATTTTGCTCATGATAAGAGCTTCCGTTGCTCCAGACTGTATGCCGGGAGCATTTATATTTGACTCATGATCAGAGCTTCCGTTGCTCCAGACTGTATGACGGAAGCATTTATATTTTACTCATGATCAGAGCTTCCATTGCTCCAGACTGTATGACGGGAGCATTTATATTTTACTCATGATCAGAGCTTCCGTTGCTCCAGACTGTATGACGGAAGCATTTATATTTTACTCATGACCAGAGCTTCCGTTGCTCCAGACTGTATGACGGAAGCATTTATATTTTACTCAATTTACAATTTACAATTTAGGCATTTAGCAGACGCTCTTAATCCAGAGCGACTTACATTTAAGCAAGAACAAAAGCATGGGAATACATCACATAAAAGCATTTATCATGAAACATGCGTAAGCTAAGAAAGTATAACAGTGGAATATCTATATAATGAAACTATACATACACTATACATATAAACTATACATATTTACTACTATGCTATACATATGTACTATGGCGTGCTATGACTATATACAATACAATTATAGTGCTGTCTACATAACATGCTATAAGTCTGTGTCAAATGCTATCTAAGTCAACAGAAATGCTATCTAAGGGGTTAGGGTAAGTGCTATGGGCCATGATGGAGTCTGAAAAGGTGGGTTTTCAGGCTACGGCGGAAGATTGGGAGTGATGCTGCAGTTCTGACTGCAATGGGAAGTGCATTCCACAGTTTTGGAGCCAGAAGGGAGACTAGTTTGGGACGTGTGGAGCGTTGTCCCGGCGTTTTTAGTGAGGGTACTCATGACCAGTGCTTCCGTTACTCCAGACTGTATGACGGGAGCATTTATATTTTACTCATGATCAGAGCTTCCGTTGCTCCAGACTGTATGACAGAAGCATTTATATTTTACTCATGATAAGAGCTTCCAGACTGTATTACGGAAGCATTTGGAAATTGCGAGAGGCAACAGTCTGGCAACGTGAGACTACCATGGGGGACCCACGCAATGTTGTCACCAGCACACGGATGGAAAAGGTACTCATATGTTTCACTTAAGTAAAAGTATCAATACTGCAAATACTCCGTTACAAGTAAATGTCCGGAATTCAAAATTTACAAAAGTATTGTCATCAAAATGTACTTAAAGTACCAAAAGTAGAAAGTACTCAATGTCCCCTTTGACGTTTTCAAATGTACAAAAAATATTTCGAAAATAGCCGATCTAGAAGCTCACAATGCGTCGCTCACGCATTGTGAGCTTGTAGATCTGCTATTATCAAATGGTTGAAATCCTATACAGGGAGATAGGATAGGTAATCGCTTCCCTCCAGCAGGAAATGGGCGAAACCTGGCTGGAAATGAACAACCCCGGCATTTTGTGTGAAAGGAAGCCGCCGTCCCCGATAGCGAAGGAAGGCTATGGGTTTCCTGTCGTAACGTGGGCCCGACAGATTTGGCTTTACCGAGTGAGTGAGCAGGCACGGGCAGGAAAGGAAAGGAAAGGAAGAAAAATCCTGCTGGGGGTCAAGAAGAAAGCCTCTAATAATGACCGTGTGTGACCCTCTCTCTTCTACAGCTTTGTTCCACATGTGTGCCGCAGCGCTGCCGCCGCTAGTATGTAGCACAATGTTGGAACTGGGTACAATTATACAAGAGTCAAAAGGTTAATGGAGAGCTCACTGTAATGCTAGCTGTTCTCAGGGACTTTAAGGAATTCTCTTTGCTGAATAATAACTGAGTGTGTTTCCACCACTACTGTTATGAATAGGGCTGGGACCCAATTTAAAAAAAGAAAATCTAATTAATTTGAAGCATTGTAATGAATCACATTTTAATCAATAGAGCTTTTTTTGGCCAATTAAAACCGATTTTAGTATATGAGTGAATCAATGAGTGAGTTTTTTTTTAATCTAACATCATCCACTGGGCCAAGCAAATTAAGCGGATTGATTGGCTTCCTCTCCCGTTGCGTGCACCGGCATGATCGGTACGCCTGAAACTCGTCCCGTGAGAAAGGTTCTGTGGTGCAAAAACTATGCGCAATTAAAATGCCCTAGGTTTTTTAATCGCGTTACTGTTTCTGTAATTCCTGAATCTCAATATGAATAGTGTCAACTTGTCATCATAGCAGTCAGAAGTGAACAATGGCTTCCACCACACTCGTCAGTGAACCATCGTAATCTGATCACTTTAAAAGTCACTGAATTACTTCCTTCTTCCCATGAAAACAATCCCCTTCTATTTTTAGAACAGCCATCTCGTCGTACAAACCAGAACTCAATCTACTGCAAACACCACTGAACACAACTCTGATACGATTTGGAAACTTATTTTTAGAACCTGTCTCGTAGAAACCAAAACTCAATCTACCACCTGTGTGTGTGTGTGTGTGTGTGTGTGTGTGTGTGTGTGTGTGTGTGTATATATATATATATGAAACTTTTCCAGTGCATGTCTCAGACCAGTGGTTTTCAACCCGTTTCATATCAAGGCCCATTATTTATTTGGCTTTTGAGCCTCTCTACAACGATTGAATATTGCACTTCTTGTAAATGAAGTAATGGTACAAACAAGTTTAACTAAAAAACATCGCATGGATGCACCTGGGACGTATGCTCAGTGATGTATCCTGAGGTCAACGGGGTTTCGGGTCTCTCAACATCATACCCCTCACTCAGGCAACCCAGCCGGGAGTGATCAAGTCCCGATTTACGTCCCAGTAGCTACCCTCAATCAGTCCCACTAGGGAAAAACCAGGGGCACACAATCCGTTGGAACTACTCCAGAACTACTCTGCCAGGGCTGGGAGGTACACTTCTGGCACATGGAGGGACTAGGCTCTGTGGGTTGTCTCCTGGCCGGGCCCCTCCTACGTCTCACCAGGTCCACTCCTGCTCTCACCAGGAGTAGAGCGAGGACCTGTGCGTTGCACCAGAGTCCCAGCACCAGACAGTTCATTCAGGAGTGGTGGCCAATGGTTCCGCAGGGTCATGGTGCTGCGGTTCCGCTTGCTGCTTGCATGGCCCACCCTTAACAATACTGTAACTCTTGAGAGTGTAAAATGAAACCATATGGACCTGTACGTCCATTTGGTTTCATTTTACGCTCTCAAGAGTTAAAGATCTAAGGGTCCATTTCGTTAACAACTATTCATTATTTAGCTGGGGTCCACCTGGAACCCTCTCAAGGACCACCGGTAGACCACTGGTTGAAAACCACTGTCTCAGACAAATCATCGGTTGAATTTACTTTATAGAGAGATATAAAGTCATATAAAATTTACCCCACATTCTCTGTCTGAGGGCTCTGTTTTCGACCATTTCAAAATAGAAACCAAAGGCAAAATAAGTTTAGGGATAAGGGGTTTAGCACGGACGATAAGAGCCCTGAGTGCCATACACACTCCATACCATGTTTAGTACCTGTGCTGTGTTCACACACAGCTAGGGATCCATGTAAGACCATTCAGACCTGAGGACGATTCTACAAATGACAGTTTTCTGAAAAACCTGTTTGTCAATCGTTCTCAAACATTTTCATGTCAAGGACCACCAGAATTATTATTTAATTGGCCGCCGACGCCCATCTGATATTATGTTGTTCCTGCAGGGACCCCCCAGAAGCAAAGATTTGAGTTAAAAACGTTCTCTCTGAAAGAATATACAGTATATTCAAAGATTTGAGCCACATTTTCAAGATTAAAAATAAAATAGCAGATCCCACGCTATGAGCTTGTAGATCTGCTATCTTTCAACAGCTAAAGTATAACATGATGCTTAAAAAAAACAAAAGGGGTTTCCATCCAGACTGGGTTAAGACCCAGCTTCAACACAAACACACTAGTGACAGGACATCCCCACATCATCATAACCTTTCATTAATGGAGGATTTGGAGTGCTGAGAGTTTGTCAAGACCTCAGCTTTACAGTGACTTTGCTCCAGAGACGGAAAGAGAGAGGGGGGGGGGGGTTTGGGGGACATGCAGGATGTTGTTGCGTGTGTGTGTGTGGGGGGGGAGGGGGTTATGGGGGAGAGATAGTAACACTCCTCAACTTCAAAAGCATGAAGTGGGAGGGGCCTTGATGAGTTTATCATGGGACCATGATAACAGAGGGAAAACATGAGGGTCTGACAGGCTTATAGGGCTGGCATCTTCAAAGACTCAAGGCACACAAACCCCAGTATGACACATAACATGCTTCTTCAAGCATAATTAAAATCTGATATTTTTTTGCCTAATAGATTTTTAATGGTACTCCTACTTTCAACCCCTGAATTTACCATGATCCACAATTTATTATAATAAATAATAAATACTTAATATGTTATTTGCATGACCCTAAGGATCATAAAAACAAAACCTTTACAACAAAACGATTACTTTTGCAATTTATTTTGAGTCAAGCTTAGATTGACTGGCCTATGCACAAAAAAACAATGATCAAATCATCAAAGAAAACAGTCAGTAGCATAATATGAGAAACAACACTTTTAATAATTGAAATAAATACTCCGGTACATGCATGACCAAAAACAAACAAAAAACACTTGGTAAGTCTGGTAAATAGTGTAAGCCTATGGTGTATGGGCACCATACATAAACCTTACACCATACATAAACCTATGGCACACACTCACTCACAGCAGCGTCTAACCAATAAAGAATTCACACATGTAAAAAAAAAAAAAAAAAAAAAAGCACGGAGAAAATCTTCCCACTCTCACAAAACCACATGTACTTTTTTAGAAACATGTCACACATCATCAGGCCATAGGTTTTCACATCCATCATCAAAGGCTGTCGTTTTCACCATAGCTGAAAACTGAGGTAAACTTTTCAGGTTTGAAGATTTTGCTGCTATATCTTTTGGCAGAGAGAGAGAGAGAGAGAGAGAGAGAGAGATTGAGCATTGGACTAGGCCAGGTTCTCAACCTATTCAGGCTGGGACCCCCAAAATAGTCATACTTATGAACAACAAGCTCACAACGCTTGTAGATCGGCAATTTTCACAATTTTGGACTATATTATTTGACAATTTGTCCAAATGTTCAGTTTTTATAGTGTAGTTTGTTGATTTATTTTGATGCAGAATATGGTTTTTTTCCAGGTATTAAAAAAGGTTGTTGCATTGTCACTTCACTGTCACCTGGAGACCCTGTGGGGACCCCGTGGGGAGGGACCCACAGCTTGAGAACCACTGGACTAGGCTGCCAAGTTGTTTTAGTTTGTTGTGTTTTTCTAGTAATGTCTTTAGTCACATCCAGCGTGACACGAAAACACAGTAGTTGGTTGTTTTTCTTCTTTTGTACGTCTCCGTAACACTTCAAACCCAGCTCACCAGCTCAGCATTCCTTTACAGACAGCCTTTATAATGTTAGGACTTATATCTGCTTATGGAAAACCTGACAAACAGAAACAGGTGCTGCTTTAAACCCAAGGGAGTCTCTTTGGTCACCGTCACCGTGGTGAGATGATGATCATTCACTTCCTGTGTGTATTTGGGCCGACATAACTAACAGTCATACAGGCATGAGTCCGACACTCTCCCCCCAAAACCCTAATCCTAACCTCACAGGAAGCCACGGGTTAGTTTAAACATGCCACAGGTTAGTTTTAACCTGCCACGCATGTCGGGAGCGACGGTGTTGTCGAACTAATGCCTGTGGGACTGTTAGTATGTCTAACCAACGTATGCACCCCATTGAGGACAATGACGAACGAGCCAGCTCTTCCTTCTAAAAAAAATAATTCACAGAATGGGAGTTGACGTGCGAGCAGTGTCCTCAATGGGAGTTGACAGGCGAGCAGTGTCCTCAATGGAGTTGACAGGCGAGCAGTGTCCTCATGGAGTTGACAGGCGAGCAGTGTCCTCAATGGGAGTTGACAGGCGAGCAGTGTCCTCATGGAGTTGACAGGCGAGCAGTGTCCTCAATGGGAGTTGACAGGCGAGCAGGGTCCTCAATGGGAGTTGACAGGCGAGCAGTGTCCTCAATGGGAGTTGACAGGCGAGCAGTGTCCTCATGGAGTTGACAGGCGAGCAGTGTCCTCATGGAGTTGACAGGCGAGCAGGGTCCTCAATGGGAGTTGACGTACGAGCAGGGTCCTCAATGGGAGTTGACGTGCGAGCAGGGTCCTCAATGGGAGTTGACGTGTGAGCAGGGTCCTCAATGGGAGTTGACGTGCGAGCAGGGTCCTCAATGGGAGTTGACGGGCGGCAGGGTCCTTGGGGACGAGCGCTCGCGCAGTGCCTGAGACAGCAGCGTGCAGCCGTCCGACACGGCGCAGGCTGCGCAGCGAAGGCGCTCCCTGTAGTCGGCCATCTTGGCGCTGCTGTCGGGATGTTGTGCCACGTCGCGCAGGCCCTGCGTGAGCAGCACGCACGCCGACACTACGCTCATGGCTCCGCCCAGCACCGCCGTCTGCACCCCTTTAGCCTCGGGGGAGACAGTGGCGGCCCGGCCGAGGAACAGAGGCTCCGTGGCGAAGCCCACCAGCGCGTTGACCGCCTGTGTTAGCGCGCCGCCAAACAGCACGCAGCGGTTCCTCGTCAGCTCGCTGGGCTGAGTCTTCACCTGGAAACACAATGAAGCTACCGTTAATCATTAGGTCTGAGTCCAGATTCTACTAAATCTTCAGTGGTGATCAAGCTTTTGTGTTGTGTTTTCATGATTTTTCAACAGTTAAAGTTTAAAATGATGGTTAAAGTGGTTAAAAGCTATGAGGTGACACAGATGCGTCCTCAGGTCTAAATGGGATAATTGTCTTTGTTTGCTCAATACTGTTTGTTTCGTTGAGTTAAAGTTAGTTAATTTGTTTTGAAATACTTACAAAGTTTAGTATTTGCTTACACATTTGAAAAATAGCGTAAGCAAATACTAAGCTTTGCTTGGATTTTCTTTTCAAATTGTCAGATGTTTCCAGTTTTTGTAAAACTAATGCTTGACAAATTGTTATAATTTGTTTTTTTAAAGGGTAGCCTATACCTTTGGGTGCCACTAAGCTAGTGGACCTACATGTGTATAGAATATATAGTATGTTTGTATGTATGTATGTTTTCTTTTATAAATAAAATGGACTGGACTCACCATCCCCTTTATAAATAAAACGGACTGGACTCACCACCTCTTTATAAATAACATGGACTGGAGTCACTGGACTGGACTCACCTCTTTATAAATAACATGGACTGGATTCACTGGACTGGACTCAACTCCTCTTCATAAATAACATGGACTGGACTAACCTCCTCTTTATAAATAACATGGACTGGACTCACCTCATCTTTATAAATAACATGGTCTGGACTCAATGGACTGGACTCACCACCTCATTATAAATAACAGACTGGACTCACCTCCTTGACGCAGGCCAGCAGCGCCATACCGGCGGTGCTCATGCTCTTCACGGCCAGCTTGAACTGCTCCTTGGCAAAGCGGTCGCGCGAGCGCTCGCTGGCCAGCGAGGACGCGTCCGTCAGAGTCTTCAGGTTGGTGGAGATGTTCTGCGACAGCTCCAGAAGCAGCTGCGGAGTCAGGTCGACAAGCGGCGTGATGCGCAGCACGCCACAGCTCTGCTCCACCTCGTGTCGGCAGCGTGTCACCTTTAAAGGGATGAGCAGTAAGATATGAACATTACATTTAAAGGGATGAGCATAAGAGAGAACTTCACGTAAGAACAGTTACTTCCACCTGGCCGCCGGCAACCAGTAGTGCCATTAGTATAGGACTTTTAGGCACTACAGGACCCTTATTCGTTCTTTAACTTTTGAGAGTGTAAAATGAACCAAATGGACCCGTATCATTTTACGCTCTGAAGAGTTAAATCATTGTTAAACATCTGTATTACTTAATTTACAAGAAGTCTACATAATTAGAGAACGGAATTGTGGACAAAATCCTACATCCAACTATAATTTTAAAAAAAGTCTTTAGTTTTGGGTCATTAAGTCTAAATGTCATCAAGGCATACACAGTCCTGCCTTGATCCCGCCTCTAGCTGCCGCTGATTGGCCAGGCCGTTTGGTGGCCGGAGCATCGAGTCTGCCTGAGAGTTCCCAGATGGGAGCAGGAGGGGGGGAACCCAGTGTACTCTCTGCTGCCCCATCTGGCGGAGTCAGGTTAGGTCCATGGCTGAAATGCTGAAAAAACAATTATGGGCCTTGCCTTGATATGAAAAAGGTTGAAAACCAAAGTGTTATAATAAAGATTACCCGTCCACTCCCACCCCTACGGTCACCTTGTATCAACCCATCGGTTACCCTGCAGTCACCTTGTATCAACCCATCGGTTACCCTGCAGTCACCTTGTATCGACCCAACAGTTACCCTGCGATCACCTTGTATCAGTCCATCAGAACCATCTGGCAGGGCTATAGTAGTAGTAGTAGTAGTAGTATAATTACCTTGTATTGGTCCACCAGGCCCATCTGGCAGGGTTATAGTAGTAGTAGTACTAGTACTAGTAGTAGTTACCTTGTATCGGTCCACCAACCCAGCTGACAGGGCTATAGTAGTAGTAGTAGTATAGTTACCTTGTATCGGTCCACCAACCCAGCTGACAGGGCTATAGTAGTAGTAGTAGTAGTAGTATAGTTACCTTGTATCGGTCCACCAACCCAGCTGACAGGGCTATAGTAGTAGTAGTAGTAGTAGTATAGTTACCTTGTATCGGTCCACCAACCCAGCTGACAGGGCTATAGTAGTAGTAGTAGTAGTAGTAGTAGTAGTATAGTTACCTTGTATCGGTCCACCAACCCAGCTGACAGGGCTATAGTAGTAGTAGTAGTAGTAGTATAGTTACCTTGTATCGGTCCACCAACCCAGCTGACAGGGCTATAGTAGTAGTAGTAGTAGTAGTATAGTTACCTTGTATCGGTCCACCAGGCCCGTCTGGCAGGGCGTGGACCCGGGCACCTCCACGGCGGCGAGGTAGGCTGCGTGCGCGGAGCACTCGGTCAGTGACACCACCAGGTCACCCATCTCCGCCAGGCGCTCGGCCACCTCGGCGAAGCGGCCCATGTTGAGCTGGCTCTGCAGGTCGTGCGTCAGGATGGAGAGCTCCTTGGTCCGCGCGATCACCGTGTCGCGACACTGCTCGAAGGTGTCGAAGGCCACCGGCGTCACCGTCCCGTCCGACGACGTCGCTGCCGCCACGACCGGCCGCGTCTCGCTGGAGAGCAGGAGCAGGTCGGCCACCAGCTGCATCTTGGCCTTGCACGCGTCGCAGACGGACGAAAGACGCTTCCGCTGCTGCACACTGACGCCCTGTGGCGCGCTGGCGCTCTGCTGCACGCTCTGCTGCGCACTCTGCAGACTGCCGCCCTGCAGGCTACCGCCCTGTTGCACGCTCACCGGCGTGACAGGCACGGTGGCACTGGCGGATCCCTCGCTAGCCGACTTGCCGGAGCCGCCGCTAGCCATGATATAAGGTAGGGGGGGGGGGGGAGCTATACTCTTGTGGAGATGGAGGGGTGCGATTATACACGTCTTTCTGTTGCTTCCGCGTGCTCCATTTCGTATAGTTTAAGACATGTTTCTAAGATATGAAAATAAGCTTTTTAAAATATCAACTGGCCAAACAGTCTTCCTTATGAATTCCTTCAGAGTGTTGGTTTGTAATCCACTGTACAGCACATGTTGTTGTTGTTGTGGGTAAAACACGCAG